>NC_066620.1:191783603-191888459 GCF_025201925.1 Gopherus flavomarginatus
CAAAAATACGTACATTCATCATTAACAGTCTTAGTTTTTCACTATCTTTCATCTCCTGCAGATCTTTCAAGGTTAGGGTTAGATCACATCCAGTCTCATAAATCAGCATCTCCAGAGTAACCAGGTTATCACAAAGCACCTGCAGACCAGGAATCTTCCTCTCCATGCCAAGTCTAACCAGGGACAGAGCACAGTCCACCTAAAAAAAATGAAAATAATAATGTTGTTATCTGATTGTTTCTTTTTGGGTAATCAATACCTGAACTAGTCCGATCTGGTCCCTCAGATATTGTTTTGCCAATATTTTTTTCCAGGTAGGAGTAGTCACTAAAGAGCCAGTTGAGGTTTTAAAAACAATGGCATGATCTTTGTCTTTGTTGTTTGAAATCTCCTTGGTGTTACTGAAGAGTCTGGAAGGGAGAGTGCCCTGTCCTTTCCCACACATACTTACAAAGGACTTCATTAGTCTCAGCAATCCAGGATCTGAGCCAGAGTATCATAGAATCACACAATATCAGGGTTGGAAGGGACTTAAAGAGGTCATCTAGTACAACCCCCCTGCTCAAAGCAGGACCAATCCCCAGACAGATTTTTACCCCAGTTCCCTAAATAGCATCATGGTCACTGAATTAGGTGTCATTGCTCTTACTAGAAAGTTCAGAGACTACAGGAATCAGACATAAAAGGTATAACTAGGGATATTTTCTTTAAAACAGAGAAAAAATATTCCCTGTTTAATTGGTCTGTATTCTTTAGGGTCACTGCACCAGGACACTGCTGCCTGGACAAAGCATGTGGTTGTTAACGAAGCTTTCACAGCTACTGCTAATGCTTCAGAATCCTTGTGGTGGGTACCTTGTATCTTCCAGTCCTACAATCTTTCGGGAGAAAATACTCCAAGGGAACTACTCTATCCTTAAGGAGGAGGGATGGCTCAGTATAGGGAAGGGATAGCTCAGTGGTCTGAGCATTAGCCTGCTAAACCCAGGGTTGTGAATCCTTGAGGGGGCCATTTAGGGATCTGGGGCAAAAATCTGTCAGGGACAGTACTTGGTCCTGCTAATGAAGGCAGGGGACTGGACTCGATGACCTTTCAAGGTTCCCGTCAGTTCTATGAGATAGATATATCTCCATATTAAAAACAATCCTTGGGTAGGGAGGCCACAACTGTATCCACATTAGATATTTGAGCTAGGGAAGTATTGGAGGTCATCAATCTTACAGATTTAAAAAAAGCTATTTATTTAGCTTCTTCAATTTTAGTCAGCCAGCTCTGGCATGGACCTTACAAAAATCTTAATATTATGTGGGCAGTAATACAGCAGCTTACGATTAACCTTTTGGTGGTATATACTTCCCTTTCCTCTTTTATAGGTTTTATGACCTAAATTGTGATTACTGCTCTGCACATCCTATCAAAGTGGAAAATACATTTCCTAAAGATCAGGTTCTGGTTTTTCCCTCATGATCTAACTCAGACAATTCGCCCTCTTTATCGAAGAGGAACTTAGGAGATGGATGACAGCTAACAATGATTTTGAGCTTTTCTGTTTTTCCTTAGATTTCACCCTCATCTCATCCCCAACACACACCTTTTAAAGGGAGCCATTGACTCATCTGAGTAAGGGCCTGCACTGGTTTTGAAAAGTTATGATAGGAGAGGCTAGCCTTTAATCCACACCTGAGAGAAGTTGGGGGGTAGGGATCAACCATAAAATTGATGCCCACTAAACTGAAGTGACTCCTCCGACAAGGCAGAAAGAATACCAGTTGTTTCCCCAAGTTCATGACAACCCATTGAACACATTAAAAGGAACACTCACACTTTTCCTAGATCTTGCCCTTTCGCCAGAAAATTTTGAATAGGGAGTGATTTCGTTTGCAACAGACAGTTGTTTGCTTTGACAACTGCATAGCATAACAGTGCTCTTGGGAGAAGACGGAAGCCCTGGGAACAGTGGGAGGCTCAATCCAGCCTGAGAAAATGAATCCCTTTCAGTCAGTCATTGTTTAGTAGGCTGTGAGCAGGTTACACACAGTTTGCAGAAGCTGGGAGAGAAGCTTCATAAAGGAGTACCTTTTTGTCCTTAATAGGATGCACATTTCCTGGCTTTGCTACTGTTTGATACTGCATGTGTATTGCTGGTCATTTGTTTTCTTTTTCTTTCTTTCTATTCTTTTCTTTTTTTCTTTTTGGGGTGAGGGGAGGGGGAAGTTGAAGGCAGGGAAATAAAATGGAAGAACTACAGGATTCCCAAACAAGTTACAAACCAAATTACCATAATTTCCCCCCAAGTCTTGCAGAAGCCATCTCCTGCTGAGTGGACAGAGTTACCCGGCAGCAAGACTTCAGCTGCCTGACGTGGATTAGCAAAAGGAGGACAACCAGCACTTGCAACTAGTGGAGAGATTATGACAGAAACAAAATATTTGCTCCTCATCTCAGCTAACTAGCTTATTCCTCATAAGCACAGCAGCTAGGAAACATCTTAGATAAGAATGGTGAAAAGGCCAATAAAAAGGTACAGGCAACTACCTTTCAGATACTGAAAAGAAGTGTTTGGAAATGAGTGTGTGAGATTAAAAAATACGGGAGATTTATTAGTACAAAACACTCTATAGATGATATTAAAATGTGATGGATACACAGGCAGATGAAATGTTACTAAAAGGCAGATCACTGCAAGTAAATGAGTTAAAGTACAGAAGTTGAGTACAGAATAAAAATCAGACAAAAACTTGACAAAAAACAGTAATACTACTGCATTTGTTTTTAATAGTACACCTACATAGTTTCTGAACATTAATTCTAATCTGTTTATTTTCTGTATCATCTAGTATCATCTGTGAATCTGTCGCCTTTGCAAATTCTTACTGAACTAAAAACAAACTTCCAAAAATCAATTACATTACTGACACATTAAATGAAACAGTGTAACACAGAGAGCTGTATATTATAGGAAAACCTCATTGGATACAACCAACCATCATAACATTTTTCAAGGCCAATGTAAATGATTTCCAAAGGCATTTCTGGGCACTAAGAAAAATATTCCCTATATCTTTTATCTTCCTTAAAATGCAAGGGGAGATTAATCTTTTTATTAGTTAAGGATTTAAATTCTGAAGGCATCTAAAATTTAATTGTTTTTAAATTAAATTAATGGAAATATATCTATCTCCTAGAACCGGAAGGGACCCTGAAGGGTCATGGAGTCCAGCTCCCTGCCTTCACTAGCAGGACCAAGTCCTGATTTTGCTACAGATCCCTAAGTGGCCCTCTCAAGGATTGAACTCACAACCCTGGGTTTAGCAGGTCAATGCTCAAACCACTGAGCTATCCCTCCATCCACTCCCCCACTCTGGATTCACTAGCAATATTATCTTTTACTGTTATTTTAGTTATTACAAGAGAGGGTCTACAATGAGGGTATCTGGAAAGATTAAGCATTTTATGAAACATCTGTGAAACTGGGAGGATCAATTAACTCAGGAATATAAAGAAATAAGAGCTCAGGTTGATCTGTAAAATGAAGTACTTAAAATAATGATTGATTAATAGCCACGGGAGTATTTTAAACATCTCTATGTTGTTAAACCATAAGTGAACTGCAATTATCTGTGACATTCCACAGAGGACTATCAAAACTACAGTCAGGGAAAGAGCATGTCATAACATTAATAGTAACACCATCTAGTCTCATGGCCCCATTCATCCAAGGATCTCAAAGTGCTTTACACATTTTAAAGATGTGGGGAAGCTAGGGCACAGAAAAGCTGCATGACTTGCCCAAATTCACACAGCAAGTTGGTCTGACATCACAGCTGAGTTCCTGATGAAGCCACTCACTATTCAACACTTCTTCCTTTAGAAAACATGAACATAAAATATGTAGCAGAAGGGAAATGCACTTCACGGCTGGGAAAGTTTTGCTATTTTCTAGAGCCCACGTACAGATAGGCCGAAGGAAATTTATTCCTCCATTCACCCCTATGAATTGATCACAAATGAGCTGAGTAAACCTTAAACAGGATTGAATTCAGGAAACACACTCTAAAACAATCTCTAAATTGAAAGAGCAATCTTGGCTCATCTAAAATTATTATTTGGCAGCGAAGTAGTTTTCTTTCCCTATACGTGCACATATGAAAAAGAAAAATCTGTGAATCCATACTTAATTCCATGACAAGCGCCCCAATGATCTCAACAGGCCAGCATTTTACATCAGCGTCTGCAATCACTACCAATACTCAATTCAGATGGTTTGATATTGCCTAATTTTGACACAGCTTAATTAGCTTCGAAAAGCAATAAAATGCTTGCATCTATGCCAAAAATTACTATTTCTGTGCTGCTGTTCTTACCTGCATAGCATAGTTCTCAATCTCCTGTGCCCTATTCCAATACCAGTCAGAAACCAGGTCTATCGAAAGCTTAGTAGTTCTGTACTTTAATAACTCAGGGTGTGCTTCGTACAAGAATTCATCTTCATCTTGAAGAACTGGTTCAAATATCATTCTGAGAAGAGCAGACAAAAAGTTACAAAGGTATATACAGATGGACTAAGACTGTACATTTACCGGAGGATCGATGAGCGGTGATCAATGCACTGGCAGTCAATTTAGTGGGTCTAGTGAAGACTCACTAAACTGACCACAGATCGCTCTCCTGTCGACTCCTGAATGAGCAGAGCGTTTCCCATCAACATTGTATAATGTGGACCCCAATGGTAAGTAGATCTAAGCTACGCTGACTTGAGTTACGCTATTAACGTAATGTAACGTAATTCAAATTGCATAGCTTAGATCAAATTTCCCCTGTAGAGTAGACAAGGCTGACACCAACAGCTAATGTGTTCCTGCAATGCTCTGAACTAAACACTAAATACTAGCAGTAATAAGCATTTGTACTAAACTGAGAAGTAAGCTGTAAGAACTTTCAAATAGAAAAAACACATTGATTAAAAAGCCATTTTTTAAATAATCACTATCCCCTATAAAGATGCTATATGACAAAACCAGGAGACATTACTCAGGGAGAACTCACCCTGGACACTCCTCCCCCCCCCCACACACACACACACAAAAACAAACCAATGACGCCGACACAATTTGCACACATCAGAAAGTTCAGCTTCCCGTAGCAGTCTCCGGTACATCTGCATAATAAGGTTTTTGGTTTTCATTATATGATGATCACAGAATAAAATGTAGCAATACAAAACACCACACTTGTTCACCCAGACTTAAGGAAATGGTGCAATGTAAACAAGTCAAAAGCACTGTAAAACAGTTTGGGAGATTTGTCTGTGTACAACTTATGAATTCTGTTTGAAATCGTATCAAATTATAAACTCCATTCTGCTCACTGAGCACCATTTTGAACCTGCAGCCTCTATATTGCGCTGGAACACCCAGAAGAAATTCTTGCACCTAGCAGACAGCTAACAATGGAGGGTTATTAAACCTTGATGACTGTTCATATAAATGGAAGTACCCTTGGACAAAAAGCTAGCTACCAATTTTTCAAGTCTGGACTCCAACTGGGAACCACCAAGCAAGAGACAGATGGCTCTACAGGAGTTTAGAACCCAACCAGGGATTCCCCTGACAGAGGGGACTGCAAATCTATAGAAGAAAGGTTCTCTCACAGCCATTTTAGAGAGGAAGAAGAGACCAGAATCAGAATGCAAATCCTAAGAATGCTCAAGAGTAGTAAGGAAAGTGACACAGGGAATTTTGTACAGATTTCCTTATTTTGCATGGACCAGTAAATCTCTTGGGCTATCTAAAGTAAAGAGTAATTGCTTTAAAAATCCTTTTGCAAAGTCTATTTCCTACAACTACCATGTGTCCCTGAAGGGGTTAAGTATAAATCAGGGTGTCCACTAGGGTGGAAGTCTGCAAAAGGACATGCTAAAGATAGAGATGTCCTGGGTGGAGGCTAACACTGGTCTATTAAAAGGTGTGTTGTAAACAAGACATGAGAAGTCATTCTTCCGCTTTACTCTGCGCTGGTTAGGCCTCAGCTGGAGTATTGTGTCCAGTTCTGGGCACCGCATTTCAAGAAAGATGTGGAGAAATTGGACAGGGTCCAGAGAAGAGCAACAAGAATGATTAAAGGTCTTGAGAACATGACCTATGAAGGAAGGCTGAAGGAATTGGGTTTGTTTAGTTTGGAAAAGAGAAGACTGAGAGGGGACATGATAGCAGTTTTCAGGTATCTAAAAGGGTGTCATCAGGAGGAGGGAGAAAACTTGTTCACCTTAGCCTCCAATGATAGAACAAGAAGCAATGGGCTTAAACTGCAGCAAGGGAGATTTAGGTTGAACATTAGGAAGAAGTTCCTAACTGTCAGGGTAGTTAAACACTGGAATAGATTGCCTAGGGAAGTTGTGGAATCTCCATCTCTGGAGATATTTAAGAGTAGGTTAGATAAATGTCTATTAGGGATGGTCTAGACAGTATTTGGTCCTGCCATGAGGGCAGGGGACTGGACTCGATGACCTCTCGAGGTCCCTTCCAGTCCTAGAGTCTATGAGTCCTGAGGCAGCTAGCCACAGGGTCTCACTTCCAAAAGGGATATCAGATAGTGAGTCAGCACTCAGCAAGTGAGCTAGAGAGGCTTTAGCCAAAGACTTGCTGAAGCCTATCTAGACACTAGCCCAGTGGCTCCAAACACAGCAGCCTGGTGAGGTCTCAGCAAGGGAAGCTCATCTGAGGCTGTGACACATACCATTAAAGTTACTTAAAAACCCATGGGCATAAAGATGAAGAGTTAATATTGTTATGAGTCCCTGAACTCAGTTTCTCTAATTTTATGTAATTAAAATTTCAGGTTTAACACTGTATTAGCACAGTGTTGTTGTTTTGAATATATTTTTGTTACATAAGCTTTTAATTGTCTACCAATTTAGGCATAAAATAGTAAAGACAAATATTTTAGTCATGCATTCCATCAACCTTATTTTGACAACCTCTTAGAGTGTTCTTTTTAACTAACACACACACACACACACACACACCCCTTACTTGCTCTATACCTACTTGCACTGTGGATTTTCACACCAGTCCTCTTCCCGATGCTTCTGTTCATTCCAGGGAAGAATCATCAACACATCGCGCCTACAACTATTACAAAATACAATGGAAATTTTATACAAACATTCTGAAAAAATATGGATTGGCAAAAACATTCTGTTAACTGAACAGATAGTTCAGCAAAGTATTTGGATTCAGTCTATATTATGGGCTACCATTCAATTGGCAGGATCAATTCCTAACAGGTATCTGTTGCATAAATTGGGCATACAGAGGCATGAGAATAATTTTGTATATCTAGTTTGGAAAGTCTGTATGCTACTTACAGGATATTTGAGAGCTATTTCATGGACAATAGATTTTACGCATGTTATTTTGACAATTTAATATCTTAGCTGGGCTTCCTTGGCTTTCACGGTAAGGATATTTAACAAGAATATTTCTATCACAGAAGCTTGAAATGAATAGTAAGAGAATGGGACAGGATATTTAGTTTAAAAAAGAACAGAATTCTTTAAAAACTTGTAGACAAATCCTTGTATTGCATACAGATAAAATACGCCCTGCTGTATTGATTTTCTCAATTAACTTAGACATGGGTTTCTGCCTACAAACATCAACAGTGAATATTTACTAAATGCTGTAGTGAGAATCATCTAAAAATGGAATTTGCATTTCCTGTATACAATATAGACTAAGAACAACAAAAAGGTATTACTAAAAACAACTAGTTATGGTCTTTATTCTTCATCTTCCTAGTATTTGTTAGATATTTAAACACCAAAAAAAGCTGGAAAAATCTTGTTAAGCCATGCCGAACAGAAACTAAAGCACAGGAGACGAGAAAAAATGTGCACACAGGCATGGTTTTAAATTTTCAACAAATTAGAGAAATAAAGTGTACTACGCCTTACTCTTTTTAACATGATCCTGATAATTCAATACCATAATACTGATGCAAGCCTTACAGGCATGACCTCTTTATTGCAAATTCAAGGCTAATATAAATTTCTCATCCCTTCAAGGACAGCAACAGTGTAACCGGTAGCAATAGATATTTATGACTCCTTCCCTCAGTAGCTTAAAAAGCAAAATGATATGTTCTGATGCACAAATCAATTGTAAAAGCATAATGCAAATAAACTCATGAAAAGTATCAGAGGGTAGCCGTATTAGTCTGGATATGTAGAAGCAGCAAAGAGAGTCCTGTGCCACCTTATAGACTAACAGACGTATTGGAGCATGAGCTTTCATGGGTGAATACCTACTTTGTTGAGGGCGTCCGACAAAGTGGGTATTCACCCACAAAAGCTCATGCTCCAATACGTCTGTTAGTCTATAAGGTGCCGCAGGACTCTTTACTGCTTGAACTGATGAAAGGTGACCTGAAAATTTAATTAACTATCACGTTTAGCAATAGGCACTACATATTTTATCTAAGTGAAACACCCTCACCCACTTTCACCACCCAGGCACATTTCTCCAGAAAGGTCACATATCCCTCCTTCCCCACTGTGATGCTTCCAACAGTGTTGGTGGCACCAATGACAATCACAACTACCCAAAATCAGAACCTTCACTGGAAAAAAATCAGCAACAAAGTGTCAGAGAAGTATCTGCAGGTCATAAAGGTCAAGAGGAAGGAAATATAAGAGGAAGCACCAGCTCTAATGATTATAGCACAGCAAGTGGAGTAAGATCTATGTTCTATATCAGTCTGCACAACTTTAAGTATGTCTCAACTTCCCTATGTTTCCATTTTCCCCGCCTTTAAAAAGAGCATCACCTTCCACCTAAATTAAAACATCAAATCCTGATATTATGTATCTTTAAAAAAACACAGAGTAGTCTCCACAAATGATGCCAAACAAGGCTGCTGCTCCTCCTTCACTTCAATGCTCAAACTTCTAGCCTAGCTGACTGACAGAAATTTGTCTCCTCATGACTGGTGGAGGGATAAGGCTAGCCATAATAGCTATTGCTGGTTAGCACAGGAGAAAGGAACTATAACAAAAGGTGGAAAAACATTTAGTTTCAGAACTCAGCCAGGAAGTTGTAGTAGAAGTTGAATAAGAACATAAGAACAGCCATACTGGGTCAGAACAAAGGTCCATCTAGCCCAGTATCCTTCTTCTGACAGAGGCCAATGCCAGGTGCCTCAAAGGGAATGAACAGAACAAGTAATCAACAAGTGATCCATCCCATCACCCACTCTCAGCTTCTGGCAAACGGGGGCTAGAACACCACCCCTGTCCATTCTGGACAATAGCCATTTATGGACTTATCCTCCATGAACTTATCTAGTTCTTTTTTGAACTCTGTTATATAGTCTTGGCCTTCACAACATCCTCTGGCAAGGAGTTCCACAGATTGACTGTGTGTTGTGTGAAAAAATACTTCCTTTGTTTTAAATCTGCTGTCTATTAATTAAATCTGCTGCCTATTTAATATTAAATATTAACTATTAAAACACTCTCTTTTCCCTATACCACCCGAACAGATAAAAGAAAAACAAAAGGTGGGGACAATGAGAAAAGGGCTTCAGAATCTCACTCCATCAACCAGAAATATAGTCCAGTGCCATTACACATTCTTTTAAGCCCTATCTGACTCCTTTAGTGTAATCTTGTAACTGGGATTTTTGCCTCATGACTGCCGCATTCTTCTGTCAGCCATACTGGACCAATGGATGTGCTACCAGAAGCCTTTCACCATTATTTTTTGACTGGGCAGGTATAATTTTTGCTTTTTTGTGTAACCGTCAAACATCAAATAGACAACCTACATTAAGTAATGAGACTAGAGCAGATTGCTCTTACTACGGTCCCAAATTTGAAACTTAACTACATTCTAATCATCCACCTTCAGTTGCTTCAGAAGTTTTCCACATATGGGCTCAGCTCAAGTGGGAACTTTCAGAAAAGTTTGTTTAGCTGTCTGAGCTATGAACATTTTTGTTTATGGGGAAGAAGGATGACAGATATACTCATTTTTTTTCCCCTGTGTAATTGAAATGTGGCTGAATCCTCAAAAGTGGTTTGCTTTGATGATCTCATTGTATTAAATTGTTTGCTATTTTAATATGTTAGGATCATTTACAATTGGTAATTAAAAGCCTGCAAGGATGGGTCTGTGTAACTTGGGGACTTCAGTTCTGAACAGTCTGTGCTTATATGACTCAGAGTGTGGAGGAACTGAGACACATTCTGGAAGTAGAACAGCTCAGAAATTGTCTTTTAGTCTGTTAAATAAATGAAAGGATACAAAAATGCTGCTCTTAACATAGCATTAAGGTTGAGGGATCTAACAATCTAAAGTCGGCATTATGAAATGTTAACTTTGATGGACCATTTGTTATTAACAAATACTGGTGGAAAGTCCATGAAACATGGCTAACATAAAGCAAAGCAAACCTTAACTTTTGGAATTTTCTGTCTTGAGTGCTTGGTTTCTCAACTTGAATGTTTCATTAGCATTAGTGGTTTGCAATGAAAAGCTCAAAACTTGCAAAATTTCTTCTTAATTAACCAGAATGTCAATCATATTATTGAGTCTACATAAATGATGTGCCTTCTTCTTCCAAGTACTTTCAATATTGTTTAGATTCTCATCATACACTACACTGGAAAAAGCTATTAGAATTATCTTATATTTTAACAAGGACATGCAAGCACCACCCAATCTAAGACAATGAATTACTGTACTCTGCATTTCCTTTCAGAAGACTGATATCAACACATCCAAGATCCATACCTTTCCTCTCTTATAAACCACATGGCTTCTCCAGCTGAAAAAAATATAAATATTTCCTTATCCTCCCTTTAAAAATTATCTTGAGATCTTGCTGATTCCAGCACCAAAGAATTCATACTGACGCTGCTCCAAAAAAGGAGAAAATTATGCTGTCTAAATTAAGAAGGACAATTTAAAGAGCCGACAAGAGGAACAGGGAAGGTATTCAGGGCATTATAAAGCAGCATGTGCTCCGTTAAATACTGAACAATTGCATCATGTACAGGAATTTTCTTCATTAATTCATTTTTCCCCCTTAGATATACATCAAGTTTTTAAAAACTAATGTGCCATGCAAAGCAACACTTTCTGATTTTATAGGCACTTGAAAAGAAATGTGCAGATAGGGAGTCCATGTGGAATATCTTGTCCAACATCACACTATGGCCTGTAATTTCAACAGTAATAAGAACAGTTCAGAGGATCACTGACAGAAACTGTATTTCACTCTGTTCAGATTTGCCAGACTTTTCTTTCCTTGGTTGGGAACCAGTTTTTTTCTCCTTAATTCTATGAAGAATAGAAAAAAAGCATTGCCCCCGTTAAGAAGTTTTGCACATGATGCAGAAATGACAGCTGCAATTGTTCATACTTAGAAGCTGACATCTAAGTAATATGAGCCTGGTTAAAAACAGACAAAAGCTCTTTTTCATATTAAATCATTGGATCTCTGTATGGAACACTGTAGCCTACAAAAAAGAATCTTCATTCTTGCTAAAGAAACACGACTCCAGTGCCATTAGGAGTGGCCAAAGTCCCAAAGGGCCACCTTCCCCCTTCTCTCTTTTTCCTTTCCCACAGCAGAAAATAAAGAGATATCTTCATGGCATGTTTGTTGGTAAACTATAAAATGAGTACCAGAAACCTTGCAATTTCTGTTTGACTGACTTGTTTTGCAATTCTGAAAGCACAGATTTACAAGAGAGATGAGTGGGTCTAAGAGGGTGGGGGATTTCCAGAATTGCTATGGGAGCTATCCAACACCCACTGAAAGTCAAAGGAAGCTGGGCGACTTGCACGTTTGAAAATTCCATCACAAAAAGACTAGAAACAGAAGAGGTGGTATCCACAAAAATATCAAGCCTGGCTTATATAAGTAAATATGGCATTTCAGCCTCAACCTGGAATTTTCTTGCCAGGAGTATTTTAAGAATCTCTCACTCACTCACATACAAAAATACATAAGTTTACAGACAGAAAGAAACCCTTTCCCTTAATTCAATCACCTCACAGCTCTCTAGCCTTTACCTGCACACCAAAAAAGGATAAAGCAGACTTTTTACTGTATGCATTATCAGAGCTTTTCAAAATGTCCCAAATGGAGCATCACAAGAACGTGTCAAGTTTTAACTGGCGTAGTTGTAATAACCATGGGACAAATGCAGCAGAATCTCTGTACACTTCTCTATAATCCATTTTTTCAAATGTTTTGTTATGTTCTTACTAATGAGTTGGATGTTAATAGAGGAATGCATGATATTGAAATGGTCCTTTCTCACCAGTTCATCTTTATTATACAGATCTTTCTCTGTAGGCCTGATTCAACGTCCACGGAAGTTAATGAACATATTCCCGCTGACTTCAATGTGCACTGAATCAGCCCATATATGAACAACACACACTTACAGGCCTTTCTCCCATATTTTGTGTGCTTTAGCCTGGCTTCGATTACAAAGTATCACACACCCTGGATAAAACCACATACAAGACACACATTCATAAGGCCCCATTAAGTTTTGACCTCTCCCACTCCCATGACATCTCAGTGGTGACCACTCCCTCACACAGCAATATGTTGCTAGTAGAGAGCAGAATCTGCTGACAGGAACTTGGTTCACACACTAGGGTCAGCCAGGAAGTGAGAGGTTCTATGACACAGGTGAGGGAGCTGCCAACTCAGCACTAGTGATAGTTATTCCCTTTAATATTTATACAATAAAAATAAACTGACATCCAGCTAGTATTAAATCAGAAAAGGAAAATGGTTGAAATTTTCTTGTAATAGGCACATCTGTAATCAACATATGGTTGTCTCTAAGAATTTAGACAGAGGTCAAAAAAAAAAATAAAGCCACTATTTTATTACTGCTATATTGTTATTTATCAGTACTTAGACAATTTCAGAAACTTGCAGAGTTGGGGCAGGTTCCCATAAAAATCCGATATAGGAGCCAGATGCAAGACTATACGCCAAACACTTATGCGCACACAGTACATTACGTTCAATCTCTGAGAATCTGTTTTAAGCTTCCATTTTAACTGTATTTAAAATCTATTTTACGGACTTTAATTTTCTTCCCCTATATAAAATGGTTAACACTGAAAAGCAGAGTTTCTGAATCAACCTTCAATCCCTCTGCACAAGTGTGGCAGCCCTCATCCAAACAGGCCATTTTAGTTTTCTTCACAGACCACCAACAGCAATTAGCAATTGCAACATCCATCTATTGCAATATATGGCACAGTTCTAACAAACATCAAAACATAAGAACATATTTCATCCCTAAAAAGTCTGCTGGGGGAAAGAGCTGATACTGATTTTGGAGTCAGACAGCTTATTAAAATAACTTATTTTATAACCCAGAGTACTGAATACAATTTACTTTGCTCAATATGCTGCCAGCTGGAGCTCCCCATGAATTTCAGTATGGTTTAACGATGGCTCATCTAATAAACCCTCCTCCATTTTAATCAAAATGCTAAGGAATAGATTTGAAGTAATAGAAAAGACCTGTCAAAGTGATGTGATATCCTTCCAGATATAGAACAGAAACAGCATGAGAGCGCACAAGAGCAAACCTATGGGTAATGCAGTGGCAATACATTAGCATGGCATTAAACTTCAGAAGATGTACAAGGAGCACTCATCCCACAGACTGGTCATTATTTTTACTTCTATCACTTCCCAGGGCCATAATTTTTTACCTATTTCTTTCAATGGACAGAAAAGCTGAAATTATTGGATAACCAGTCAGTCGTAATCTGAATATTAGATATATAACGAAGTATAAATGTCAATCAGAAAACCCCAAGTACAAAGCTTTGAGTTCCCATACCAATACTTCCATCTGTAATGATGCCAAAAAACACGAAAAGCCTGCTTTTTTTCAGCAACTAGATTTTTAATCTCTCAAAATAGTTTGACATATTAAAACATCTATAATCTGCAAACATTGCACACAGTTGAACTACATAATACATGTTCTCTTTCCCATCACCCTTCTATTCTCTCCCCCATCCCTTCCCACTGCTCATTGCACCCATGTGCTGCCTCTTCTTTCACTTAGTTGATAAGGTCTTTAGGAAAGGAACTTTGATTGCACAGCACCTAGGACTAATGGGACAAAGTCAGGATTGTGGGCTGTGGGCGCTTTCATATTAAAAAGAAGTCAATAATATCATCATTTACCATAGTTTCTGAACAGCGATGTGGCCCATTTCCCCAATAAGTAACTTGTATTATTACAATACGTCAAGGAGATATTAGTCCAGAAACCATCTACTTATTGACTCACAGCAACTCCCATGCAGTTTGCACAGCAGGTGCCATTTTATTTTTATGTGCCCTTAAAAACAGCTCAGAGTAATCCTACTGAGCCACTTTAGAAAATTTTCTGTATTTGGTTTTATCATAGGAGTTTATGACTGAGACCTGGAAAAATGAGGGACTGCACAACTAACTGTCTCAATATGTACATATCTATTAGTAGTGGGAAATTCATTCATTATGACAGCCCGAAATTCAGTTCTGTATATGCGACCTTTCTGATACAGTGAAGGTAAATCTTATCCAGATAACAGTGGGGTCGTTTCCCTTTTTACTTTACCTCACTATTTTAACATTTATTTCAGGGATGAATCTATTTTTACTGTTATCCCTGGCTATACCATCTATAATTCAGAAGATAAGTTTCTCAGAAAAGGATCATACATATATGGTACCATACGAACAAATGAGATGCAAAAACATGTGAATGAAGTACAACTAGCTGTTCCAAAACACAGATATAGAGTGCAGAATTCTGAATTTAGAATGGGTAAGGATTTAATCATTATGAACATTAGCACACGTCTCAAAAAACTCAAGGAGGTCATTTTATTAAATAACTCCAATGCATTTTAGAAAAATAATGCCCTTTAAAAGATGTTTCCAAGATTTTTATAAAGGAAAATCAATTACATAGACAGGATTTTACCCAGACACCGAAGACCTAAACAAAGTCTTCCATCTCCTCCTGCCAAATGAACTTAGCAGTCAAGATTGGCAGAGAACAGGGAAGTTCTGTTTTCAAAACAATCATGCACACATCGGTACTCTTCTTTGGCCATCATCAACTGCCAGGAGCAACTGGACATTAATAGTCCCAATGGAATAGTGCCAGGTTGACTCACATAGGAAAAATCTTAAGTGCGGTAATATATGCCAAATACCTACAATGAAATCTACAGATTACAAATCATACAAATGCTAAGCATTACCTATTACACACTGAAATTTGTTTGCAACACTTTATATATTCTTCTTGCCAATTAAACTGTTCATTCCAAAGAGCCAAAACACATTTTTTGATGATTTTCCCCTTGGTGTTATTGAAGCTTCTACTTCCTTCAATACACTCCAAATTCAACTGGAGTCCAATCAATTGACTGACTAGGAAGGCACTCAACTCCTGATCTTTTTCTTTTAAAAAGGCTTTCACTTTTCTCAATATAGCCCTTTTCACTCTTGTGTTTACCCTAGTTCAACTGGTCTTATAATTCTCTGCTTTGATAAAAGACCGCCTGTTTTATTGTAAGGGCCATAAACTACTTACTGCAAGTATTCAAGCTGTGAGTTTATTTTTCTCATGGACATGTTATCTAAAAGGTAAGGTATTATTCAGTTTTAGGACAGAGTTCAATTCTTTCATTTTTCCTATGACTTTATACTCTGAACACAGTACTTGGAGGAAAAAAGTGCAGTGCATGTTTCTATGTGACTCACAAATGTCAGGTTGAATTTGTAGAGCTGACAGGAAATACTACCTCCTCCCTGTAAACTCTGCACATCTGATCTGGAAACACTGAAACACAAAAAAACATGGAACTTCACAATGTCATTTTCACATATTCACTGTCTTTTTTTTTTTTTAAATCAGAGTCTCTCTTACCATCTGAAAGGTTTGCTGTGCTAAGTATTGGTTCCGAATATCAGATATAATGAACAGAGATTAAAAATGCAAGGTATCCATATGCTAGAGATGAGAAAGCTATTTATGGAAGATGTTGAATGCACAAAATATGGTACAGTTCTCACAAACTCTTCCATCCATACACCATCAAAAAGCTATTAATGTGAGGATTCTGACTCTCATCTTACTTGCATTTAATTTGGAAAAAACTCCATATATTAAGGACATAATAAAAAACTTGCAATGGAAGTACTTAAAGAGTCATTTGTTCTGCTGCAATCACATACATTTAATGCATATCCATGTTTTACATTTTAAAATATGTCTGAAAGTTATCAAATCTGAAATATAGTATTATATCTCTATTTTCCTTCTGTTCTATCACATGCCTTTCTTTGAATACTAATACATTATAAATATCATAGACTAGAGGAAACAATTTACTGACCGTATAATATTAAGTCAGGCATTATTTTTCATCTTTATTACAGAGGTTACAAAACTACATTATTCCATGTCTGCTTTATGATCAAATCCTGAGAAAGATACTGAGCACCTGCAACTGCCATAGAATGAAATGAAAGGACAGAATGCAATGTCAGTGACACTTGCAGGTTCTCAGGATTAGGCCCTAAGCACAGCTTCATTATGTCTGAGGTCGTTTTTTCCAAAGAAGAGGGGTAATAAGGAAAGAATGGTCTTTTAGAAATTCATGGTGTATATTTATCATATTTGTATATGTTGTTTGTGCTTTATTTTTAATTCAGGAAAAAGCTCCCCTCAGCCAGTTATAATTGACAATCTGGTTTTCTTAAAGAGTAACAGACACAGCCAGGCACTTTGTGTGACTGTAACTACATCCATTCTAAACTTTCATCTTATTTGATAAACTGTGACAGGAAAAAAGAAGGTTGCCAGAGAGGAGATAAGAGAGTGGCGTGTTCAATACTCACAATTTTCTAGAGAGGGAGAGCGAGAGAGAGGCCACGTCCACACTACAGACTAAAATAGAAATTAATAAAATCGATTTTATAAAACAGGGTTTATAAAATCGATTTTACGCATCCACACTAGGGCACATTACGTCGGTGGTGTGCGTCCATGGTCCCAGGCGTCCATCGATTTCCGAAGCGTTGCACTGTGAGTACCTATCCCATAGTTCCTGCAGTGTTCCCTGACCCTTGGAATTATGGGTTACTACCCCAGTGCCTGACGGGGCAAAAATCACTGTCGTGGGTGGTTCTGGGTACAGCCTCACCCCCTCCCTTCCTGAAAGCAGCAGACAGCCATTTCGCGCGTTTTTTACTGGGTGAAGTGAGCAAATGCCATAGCACAGCAAGCATGGACCCTGCTCTGATCAGTACCGCAATCGTGGACGTTGTAAACAGTTCACGCACTCTCGTGCTGTCTATGCTGAACCATGAACTGCAAACGCAGGAGAGGAGGCGGCAGCTACGGCAGCGCGGCGACGAGAGTGATGAGGACCTGGAGACTGATTTCTCCGAAACCGCAGGCCCCCGCGCTTTGGAGCTCCTGATGGTAATGGGGGAGGTTCTACCCATTGCTCGCCGATTTTGGGCCCGGGAAACAAGCACAGACTGGTGGGACCGCATTGTTTTGCAGGTGTGGGACGATTCGCAGCGGCTGCGGAACTTTCGCATGCGTAAGAGCACTTTCTTTGAACTTTGTGACTTGCTTTCCCCTGTCCTGAAACGCCATAATACCAGGATGAGAGCAGCCCTCACAGTGGAGAAGCAAGTGGCAATAGCCCTCTGGAAACTTGCAACGCCAGACAGCTACCGGTCAGTCGGGAATCAATTTGGAGTTGGAAAATCTACTGTGGGGGCTGCTGTGTTGCAAGTAGCCAAAGCAATCATTAAGCTGCTGCTACGAAAGGTTGTGACTCTGGGAAACGTGCAGGTCATAGTGGATGGCTTTGCTGCAATGGGATTCTCTAACTGTGGGGGGGCCATAGATGGAACCCATATCCCTATCTTGGCACCGGAGCACCAGGGCACCCAGTACATAAACCGCAAGGGGTACTTTTCAATGGTGCTGCAAGCACTGGTGGATCACAAGGGACGTTTCACCAACATCCACGTGGGATGGCCAGGAAGGGTTCATGACGCTCGTGTCTTCAGAAGCACTACTCTGTTTAAACGGCTGCAGCAAGGGACTTACTTCCCAGACCAGAAAATTACAGTTGGGGATGTTGAAATGCCTGTAGTTATCCTGGGGGACCCAGCCTACCCCTTGATGCCATGGCTCATGAAGCCATACACAGGCAGCCTGGACAGTGCTCAGGAGTTAACTACAGGCTGAGCAAGTGCAGAATGGTGGTAGAATGTGCATTTGGCCGTCTAAAAGGTCGCTGGAGAACTTTACTTACTCGCTCAGACCTCAGCCAATCCAATGTCCCCTTTGTTATTGCTGCTTGCTGTGTGCTCCACAATCTCTGTGAGAGTAAGGGGGAGACCTTTATGGTGCGGTAGGAGGCTGAGGCAAATCACCTGGCCGCTGATTACGCGCAGCCAGACACCAGGGCGATTAGAAGATCACACCAGGAAGCGGTGCGCATCAGAGAAGCCTTGAAAACAAGTTTCATCATGGGCCAGGGTACGGTGTGACTGCTGTGTTTCTTTCCCCTTCATGAACCTCCCCCCCCCCGGTATTGACTCCTGCTGCAAGCAACCTATCCTCCACCCTTCCATAACAGCTTGCTTATGGAAATAAAGTCATTCCCTGTAACCAACCCACCCTCCCACTTGCTTTGAATAGCATGTAATTATAAGAAGAGTAAGAGAAATGAAAAGGTACCCCGGGAGTGGTTTGGGAGGAGTATAGGAGGGAAGAAAAAGGCCATTAAAGACATTTCAATGTAATGACAGCTTTTTGGTTGGACTGTCCACGGGGGTGGAGTGGGCAGGTGCAGAAAGCCTTCCCCCACGCGTTCTTACACGTCTGGGTGTGGAAGATATGGAACATGGTGAGTACTGAGGGAGGTTAAACATGGGCTGGAGTGGCACTCTGTGAACCTGCAGCTCTTCCACCAGACTTCGGAGGATGTCAGTTTGATCACGCAGCAGCTCCAGCGTTGCATCGCGCCACCGCTGATCTTCCTGCCTACATCTCTGATCTTCCTGCCGCCTCATCTCATCTCAAGCGTCCCTCCTGTCCTCACGTTGGTCCCTCCTGTCTTCACGTTCACTGGCATCTTTCCTGTACTTTGCTACCACGTCTTACCACTCCCCCAGATGAGCTCTTTCATTGCGGGTAACTGCCATGATTTCTGTGAACATCTCATCCCGTGTCCTCTTCTTCCTCATCCTCCTTATCTGAGCTATCCTTCGGACTGGAGTAGGGAGGCTTGAAAAATGTGCAGCTGCATGAGTGGGGGAAAAGAGTGATAGAAGGATCATAAGAGATACATTTCACAGAACAATGGTTATACTTTTTCACGTGAACTACACTATTCACCGTACGTAGCACATGTCACTTCACTACAAGGTCGCCTTTGGATTCTTTTAGTATTTAGTGCCTGCGGCTGTGGTGTAACAGATCAACACAGACACAGGTCCGGGGATTACAAATCAGCTTGCAGGCGGACATGGCAAGGCATACATCTAATGGCAGATCACCCTACAACCTCCACCTTTCCCCCTAACCCTGGCTATTAGCAGGTAAAATTCATGCTGGGCAGCCAAACTGCTAAAAAGCACATATTTTGCTTTTTTTCTTATGCCATCAGAAAGGTTAAGCACTAGAGGAAATTGTGAATTGTTTTCCCCCCCACTCTGCATGTCTGCTGTAATGGCAGGTCACTGAAACCTTACCCCCTCCCCCTTTCCCCCCCTCCCTTGGCAATTAGCAGCGAAAATTCCTGCTGCCCAAATGCTAAAAAAGTCAGCGCCTTTAGAGACACCTCCCCGTAGGAATGGGCAGCTTTTTCCCTTCCCCCCGCATGGCTAACTGCAAGGGAAGGATTTCTTTTAAGCCGCAGGAAAGCATCAGCATAGGAATGGTCATCTCTCTCCCCTTAATAAAATACATTAATTTTTACCAGGTGACCATGAACGATATCACTCTCCGGAGGATTACAGACAGAGAAAAAGAAATTATGCTTCTTGAATGCCAGCAATCCCCGGGGCCATACGCAGCTAGGCTTTGTCATGCAATGATACCCGATTACGTGCTCCAGGCATGGCGTGGTAAAGTTTCGTACCATAGTGGACGGAATAAGGCTGCCCTGCCCAGAAACCTTCTGAAAAGGCTTTTTGGGGTACCTACAGGAGTGCTTCATAGAGATGTCCCTGGAGGATTTCCGCTCCATCCCCAGACATGTTAACAGACTTTTCCAGTAACTTTAATGCCAGCTAATGCATGCAAGCCCTCATGGCAAATCAATCATTAAAAAACGCTTGCTTTTAAACCATGCTTTATATTTACAAAGGTACACTCACCAGAGGTCGCTTCCATGGCTTCATTGTCTGGGCTAGTGGCTTGGGAGGGCTGGGAGGGTAATTCTGTCTGGGTGAGAAAAAGCTCCTGGCTGTTGGGGAGAATGGAGTGCTGTGTGCTCTCTGCAAGCTCGCCCTCCTCTCTTCCTCCTCCTCATCTTCCCCCTCCGCAGAATCCTCAGCAACGGTTGAGATTATTACCCCCACCTCGGAATCCACAGACAAGGGGGGGCTTGTCGTGGTGCAGCCCCCTAAAATTACATGCAGCTCCACGTAGAAGCGGCATGTTTTTGGCCCAGATCCGGATCTGCCATTTCCTGCTTTGGTTTTCTGGTACGCTTGTCTGAGCTCCTTCACTTTAACTCTGCACTGCACCGAGTCCCTGGTATGGCCTCTCTGCCTCATGGCATTAGAAATTTTTTCAAAAGTTTTTTTCATTTCGTCTACTGGAACGCAGTTCTGATAGCACAGAATCTTATCCCCATACAGCAATCAGATCCAGTAACTCCTGTGTGTTCCAAGCTGGAGCTCTTTTCCTATTCTCAGGAGACTGCATTGTTACCTGTGCTGCTCAGAGCTCCACGCTGGCCAAACAGGAAATGCAATTCAAAAGTTCCCGGGGTTTTCCTGTATACCTGGCCAGTGCAGTAGAGTTCCTTTACCTGTCCAGAGCGGACACTGGTGCACTGTGGGATACCTCCCGGAGGCCATTAACTTCGATTTCCATCCACACTAACCCTAAATCGATTTAGTAATATCGATTTTAGGGTTACTCCTTTCGTTCAGCTGGAGTACAGAAATCGATTTTAAGACCCCTTAAAATCGATTTTAAGTGCCTTGTAGTGTGGACGGGTACAGCGTTAAATCGATTTAACGCTGTTTAAATCGATTTAACGCTGTAGTGTGGACCAGGCTAGAGAGAGAGAGGAAGCAATACATTCAAGTGCCCTACTATCCTAAAGCACAACCAGTGCCATTTCTTTAAACCACCCTACTCAAAAAGAACCATTTTGGGATGATTAACCCAAATGAAAATAATCAACATTTAAAATAATAGCATCTCAGCTGCTTGCAGCTTCCAGTGTAGCTTCTGCTTCAAAATTTCTGCTGTGGAAACTAATGATAGACCCTTTGAAAATGACTCTGGTCTTGCAGAAAGTTTTACAGCTTATGTTTAAGGTTAAGATTTTGTCACTGTTATTTTTAGTAAAAGTCAAAGGCAGGTCGCAGGCAATAAACAAGAATTCACGGCAACCCAACCCCTGAAGTCAGAGGTCACACAAAAATAAATAAATAAATGACAGAATCGTGACCTTTGTGACAAACCTGTAGCCTTACGCTTAATCTGTTCCACCTTGTATTTAGCTGTGATACTCTGAATACCTTTCCTAGACTGAAGAAGAGCTCTGTATAGCTCAAAAACTTGTCTCTTTATTGGACCAACAAAAGTTGGTCCAATAAAAGATAATACCTCACCACTTGTCTCACTAGGTCAGATGTGGCATTTAAGAAGAAAGGTCTTTTTTTAATTGTAGGATTCAAGCACTGATGATTTTAAAGCTTCAATATAACTCTAAACAAGAAAATAGAAAGATCTTTTCATCCAAATAGGAGCCAAAATGAAAGAAAGAATCTAGTTAGGTTCTAAATCATCAGGAAGAAAAAGCAGCAGTCATTTTTTTGACCATATGCATCCATACAGGCATGCAAAGTTGAATTAGGAGGAAAAAAAAAACACTTTAAAAGAAAAAATTTAAGAGTTAACACAAACTAATTTAAACAGCACAGAATGTAAAACAAACAAAAATCCAAAGTATTTTTCCAGTACCTATCACTCAAATTATTTTTAAAAACTATATCAAACATCTATATACAATCATACATACACATGGTACTTTATAAACATATATAAGGAGTTTGCTCTGTTCTAGACAGGATGAAGTCTAAAAAGGACAAACAAATAAGACAGATCAACAATTCAAAATGGAGAGAATGTCAAGATTATTGATGAGAAGAATTGAGGGAATGATTAAGTAGTAAATTTTAAGTGTATGGAGGAGGAAGTAATGTTTGGTCGATTAGGACACAGCAGCAATCCAGGCACAATGGCAACAATGTAAAAACAGCAAGGGCACATTCCAGAAGATTCATTAAAACAACACTCCTACCACACAGAAAAAGTGTTAATTTCACAATGTTAATATTAAAGCATAAGAATTAAGAAATTCAAGAAAGATAGTTCCCACAACAACTTCAATTTTGTCCTCAAGTATACGTAAGATTTCAGCTTTTTTCATTAATATACACAAACACATACAACTTGTGTTACTGCAGTATTAAATCTGACAACATGAACGCAGAAAACGTAAAATGAAAAGCTCTTGCCCTGCAGCCTTTCACCAGTTCAACCACATAATGGTAGCAATAGGAAAAGTAATCTGACTATATTGCATACCATATATATTAAAGACTACACGAACAACTGCCTAACCATCAAATGAATATCTGACTACACGTGCAATACAGACAAACTAACATTCCCATCAGATGTTTATCTTTCACATTTCCTGGATGTGTTCACTTTTACAACCTTAATATTGTTTTAACATGCGCTTTTAATTACATTTGGCTCCTCTGAACACCCCTCTCCTGCCCCTCTCCACATATTCCTTTAACTTGCCTACTTTGTTTTTCCTTTCATTGTGAAAACAAGTTGAGTGCAAATAAAAGCTCTGCCCTTTCTACTCAGTAGAGTCACAATCCATAGACAATGGACTGCGACATCACTGAACGGAGACAAATGCATTAGTGGAAATAACTTCTTATAATGTATCATTATCATCCTTCCCACACCATCAAGCGCATAAAGCAGAAGTAGGATGGTACCAACCACCTCGATCCTAAGCTAATTTTTTCAAGTCTTTTATATTCACATGTAATAATGCCACTTCAGCTAGAGTGTGCCTCTATGTCAGCCTCTCTGCCTTCTTCTATGGGTTCACTAAGCAATGCCCATTTAGGAAGCCTACTATAAGACATTCTTAAAAGATATCACAAATACATCCATCTTTTCATACTTGCTTGTTTTGTTGCAGGCAGTTGTGCCCATTCTAGGGCTGTTAATTACTTATCCTATCAGTCCATTTTACATATTTTCTCCAAGTACCTGTATTGTTAATTTTTCAATTGTCATTGGATGGATTTATTTTCTAGGATTCTACCCCTACAGGCAGACACTTGGGATATTGCTTCTAAAGATCTTAAGTCTGGTGGTTTTGTTGATCACACTGGACTTCCATGTTGTATTAAGTTTTCAAAATACAGCACTTGCTTTACCTATTCTGGACTTTATATCAAATATGCAAGCACTGGCATCATGAATCATACTACTCAGATAAGTACATTTATTAACAGTTTTCAAGGCTTCACTTTGTACGTAAGGAAAGTTATTGGTACGTAAATTTTCATAACTTCCGTCTGATCTATTGATAACAAGACTTATTTGCTTGAGAGAATTTGCAAGAACATCTGTGTTTCTCTGCATATCTTCAACTGATATACTTATGACAGATGTCATCTGCAGAATGTTATTCTCCAAGCTCACCTACTACTCCCACAGTCCCCCTTTACCTACTGATAGTCTGTCACATCAAGTCAACAATGACTCCAAACAATAGAGAGGACAAGATACAACTTTGCCTGACCCCAATGCAAGTTACTAGTAACTGGTAACATTAACCAGTTCATTAGCTCCTGCTTTACTGACTGTTTATTGAATGATTTTGTTGGGGATACCATAGATCTGTATCATCTGCTACAAAGATTCTCCATCTACACTAATCTCTTTTGAAAAACTACAACATTCAGAACTATTGGCACTTGCCATTCATTGGTTTTTTTCCACAATATTATTGAAGATGAGCACCTGATACACACAATATCGACTGGGATGAAAATCAGCTTGTTGTTCTAAGTCTGCGACCTATGGCATCTCTAAGTCTATTTAGGGTGCTTACACAGAAGACCTTCCCTGGGACTGAAAGCAGCACAATACCACACTAGTTATTACAATCACTCAAATCTACCTTTTTGAGGTGCTGTTATAATCCCTCTTTTCCTTTCTTCTGGGGCATGTCCCTTCTCCCGTATCAGGGATAACAGGATTTTCATGTTGTCCTCTCCACTTCCCTTAAGCAGTTCTGCTACGATTTGATCTTCACCTCGTGATTTATTGTTACTTAATCTATCAATGTCTGCTTTCAATTCATCCAGGATAATTTCCTCACAGCAAACATCAATCTCTGCCATTTTCTCTACGTTATCAAAGCTGAATGCTATCTCTGGTGGAGGCCTGTTAAGGATATCATGGAAATGTTCTATCCATCTTTTGTTTTGTTCCTCTAAGGTAGTAAAGGGTTTTCCCTTGTTTATCTTTTACTGGAACTTCTCTACTATGGCTAAAATCTCCGATAAGTCATTTAGTAGTTTTATAAAAACCTTTCATTGCTGCCATTCTTGTTACCAAATGCCTATCAATAAATGCTCTTTTATCCTCCCTGGCTGATCTTTTTTATTGGTTTATCTTTATCGCTATATTCCTCCTTTTGTTGTTTACCCTCTTCTGGCCTAAAGACATTAAGCAGATTTAACCTGGTTTTTCTTTCTGCAATTGTCAGGGTCCTCCAGCACACACACTCTCTGAACTCTGGGGTACAGATATGGGGACCCACATGAAAGACCTCCTAAGCTTATAGTCTACCAGCTTCAGTTAAAACTTCCCCAAGGCAGTTATTCTCAAGCATCCCAGGAAAGGAGGTGAAGGGACTTGGGAGGATAGGGATTCCAAGTGACCTTTCCCTGAATTTTTGTGTAAATCACTTGGTGGTAACAGCAATACCGTCCGAGGACAAGGAAAGGAATTTGTGCCTTGGGAAAGTTTTAACCTAAACTGGTAGAATATAAGATTGGGAAGTCTTTCATGTGGGTCTCCACATCTGTACCCCAGAGTTCAGAGTAGGGGGGAACCCTGACAGTGGCAGTGATGGAATAAACTGTAGTTTCAAATCAAGCCTCTGGAGTACCTCCACAGCTGGGATGGGTCATTCAGTCCTTTGTTCAGAGGTTCAGTTTGTAGCAAAGTCCCTCCAGAGGCAAGACGCAGGACTGAAGACAAAATGGAGGAGATGCTACAGCCTTTTATAATCTCTGCCCTCTGGAAGATCACAGCAGCAAGACAGAGCCTGAAGTCACATGAGCAAGCCACATGCCTATGCATGACTCAATTCTTTATATGCCGACGCTATTGTTTACATGTTAGTTTGAACATTCCCAAGAAAGCTCAGAGGTGGATTGGTGTCCTCCAAAGCCCATTGTCAGTTAGGTGTTTCTTGACTGGGCACTTACTGAGAATAGTCTCTTCTCAAGAAGCTGATCAAATGCTTCACTGAGGTACTTGGAATCAAATACACTGAGATACAGGTATATAGCCAATATTTATAACTTCAGCTACCAAAATGTACACCCATACAGAGAGCATAATTATAATCAGCAAATCATAACCTTTCCATAGACACCTCATATGACAACCTTTGTACAATATTTGCTGCAAAATATATAACAGTGGTTGCAACAATGATCTAAACCGTCATAGCTTGTCGATAACATCACAACAATAGTTTCCCACATGGCACTGCAAATTCATTCTTCTTTCCTAACTTTGCTAAATCCAAGGACAGTCTCCACTGTCTTAATATAAGGTCTACTAATGGCTTCCATGCTTTTTCTATATTACAGACTACTTCTGCCACATTTGACAGCTTTCTTTAAAAGTAAAGTTCTAAATCATTCCTTATTTGTTCATCCTCAGGTTTAAAGATATTCATCTTTCTTATAAACATCTTTAGAGGCAATTTCCCCAATTTCATTTCCTGATGGCAATGCATTGATAATCACTTCCTATATATGCCCTTCTGTCTATTCAGACGTCTTGAAGTGACTATTAAAACTATGTTTGTACACCAAAATGATCTATTACATATTGCCTGACTGCATTACTAAAAAACAATGGGTTTTTTAAAAATCTCATTATAAGAAAAGTGTGTTTTTCCGACAATAAAATGGTTCAGATGACATAATTCAAGAACATCCTCACCAATGTTGTTAAGTGAGCCATGGATGCTCATTATGTCCATCATGCCATGACTGACTACCCCAACTACAGAATTTGTATCACCCTACAATACAAATCACGTTGTGGGCCCTTGTTGATGAGATCCTGAAGAATGTTACTGAAAGTATCTTCATCTTCCTCATCATATACATTCGTTGGGGCATACCACTGAATAACCATTACATGTATATAGTGTGTTTGAAATCATGTATATTACTGCCATTAACCAGTTCCCAGTCTAAAATGGTTCTTTGTGTGGTAGATTTCAAGATCAATGCAACTTCTTCTCGTCTTCTATCTGGTGTCCCAGAGTGAATCAGATTTATTTCTGTTTTTCATCTGCATTCACTCATACGAAGGATGTCTAAATTGTAATTTTTTATTTCTTGGGCTGACTGCCCAATCTGTAACAGTCCTCACATTTCAAAAACTAACCTGAAGTTTGGAATGAGCGGGCAGCAGTGAGATCTTCAGGATAACAGCATCCTGACAGAAGAGTTTGGCCGATATCCATCATGCTGTCCATTTGAGGTTAAGGCTCAGTATTTGGTGTCTTATTTGTTCTTCTGTTCCCATAATAAAACTGTTCTATGGAATTAGGCTGTCAACGTCATGTCCAACTCCCAAAGGGTTGGAGAACCAGGAGGCTTATTTTTGTATGGTGTCTACCCTTCTGTCTGTCTGGCTTGGGTGACCTTACCAGGAGAATAAAATTCCTGCTGGCTAAGCTCTCTGCATCATGGGGCCACTCAAGCAGCTCTATCATGTCAAGATATTATCTCTAGAGAAGACTTTAACGCATTCACTTTTCCTTACTTTTTTATTATTAAAAACAGCAGACAAAACAGAGACAAAGAAGAGAAAAAAACCTTAGCTCTGGCACTCTTTGGACCCTTTTGCAAAACTCTATATGCTTTAAATCACATTACACACACACACACACACACACACACACACCAAGGATGGTGCAGCAAGGAGAGCTTTGAAACTCTACAGTGCTGCAGGTGATAACTGAAAAACTGGTTAAGTAGAATGGCTTCATTCTGAAAAGGCAAATGTAATTGTCTATAATATTACTTTACTTTAAGCCTACCATTTACCTACCCATCACCGATAACTTGCCACATTGGAATTTTGCAGTTTTAAAGTTTAGTTGTTTGAATTATTAAGAAAGTATTCCTGTCCCCACCTCACGTGGCTGAATGGATTTCATTCCAAGTATCCAATAAACATTCATCTTGAAGCTGAAAACAAATAGGGACAATTTCAGCCCAGTAGTAGTATTTGGGAAAGTTGAGAGTGAAAACAGAGGAATATACATAAAAATAACCATCTTAAAGTGTAGATTTTTACTACCAGTATAATGTGCAATAAACTGAATTATGGCTGTTGGGGGAACGATACATTTGAATTCCCTGACTTTTGTGAGTTTAAAGTGTCAGCTATAATGTTGCAACATGGTAGTTTAATGCAGTAAAAAGGAAAAGGAAATTACGAGTAAAGGAAAAAGAGCTCTGGTTATGTATTTATAATGCACAGAAGGGCATTATTTTCCACTGAGATTACCTCTTAAATCCCAGTGGCAATAGTTTTAACAATAAGCTATGGACTCTAATTGTATCCATTAAAAACAGACATTAGAAAAGAGCTCTCTTTCCTCTGTCTGCCTCGCTACTTCTCCAAGACAGACGTTTGACTTGCAAAATTTATCCAAACCACCAACTAAACAGGCCTATTCGCCAGAATACAAAACAAAAAAAGAAAATACTCCATGTCCTCTCTCTCCCACCCCTCCGTTTGTTACAGCTAGAATTAGATTGTAAATGTTTCAGAGCAGTGACTGAGTCTTGCTACATGTTATTTATCATTTGTATTACGATAGCACCTAGAGGCCAATGCCCCATTGTTTTAATTTTAACAAAAACAATCCCTTCTTGAAGAGTTTACAGTCTACTAGGTAGCGTATACAGCACAATAAGGCCCTCAACACAACTGGCACTTTTGAGAGCTATGGTAATACAAAAGATCATATCAAAGATTATTTGCACTTGGACAGCACATTACAAATATTAAGGACACTTAAAGAGTTCTGTGAGGTAGAGAAATATTACTCAATTTACAGATGAGGTAACACTAAGGGACAGATAAACAGACTAATTACCTCATCTACTGATCACCACAGGCCTCAAATGAGTTGTCCAAGCTCACAGCTGGTAAATAGCAAGTCCAGAAACATAATTTAACACTCCATCCTCCTTCAACCACAAGACCACAGCAGTTACTGTTACAACAATGTAAGAGTCAGTAAAGATGCTTTCAAATTTTATGAATGTTGCAGATCCCTTCTCACAGCAGTTTATTAATGAAAAGAACAAAACCTATTTCAAAAGTACAAAGCCAAGTACTTTTATGTTCAGTATTCGCTACCTAAAAGCAATGTAGGACTGAATCACAAATTCATTAATTTCATTTTGATTAGATTGTTTAATCAGCTTTTCATTTTTATAGGAAAAAATGAAATCTCATTATGCTTCTGAGAATAACAAAGAGGGATGTACTGCTCTAATCTTGTTTCCAAAGCCACTACAATACACTAGCTATTCCATATATGGCAATGTTTCATTACAAAAATAAAGTTATGCTGGAAAAACACAGTCCTTGCTTTAAAGTTCTTGCAGGAGTCAAAAGTAGTGAGAAAAATTCATGAACTGAAATAGGTTGTATAAAATTTACTAAACCAAAAGAAAAAAAAATATGTCATTCTAATTTAACAAGCAATTACTATTTTTTCAAGGAGGTTACGTTACAAAAAAAAGTCTGCTACATTACAAATTCTTGGTGGGAGCATACGATGGTGCTTCTGTGTGGGAAATGGGGTTTTGAAAGAAGAACTCCTTTGGTTTCAGCAGAAATGGTAGCTCATAAACAGGGCCATCTGTTTCTCTTAGAGTATGAAGTGTACAAGTAATGAAATTCCAGTTTTTGAAAAACTACCTATGAATAATTGGTCATAAGTTATTTTTACATACATTCAACCATTGTCTGAAAGTTGCATAGGGCACTAAATAATTTTAACACGAGAGACAGAGAGAGCTCATGAGCGCTCACTTCTGTTGGAAATGTTGGTATGGAATATATTTCGTTGGGTTTAGAATGCATATTTTGTGATGTTTTAATTATTATATTGATATTTAAATTTTTGTGTACATGTAATGTAGAGCTCGTGAAATGTGCTGTACTGATAACTGTTAAACAACAAAGTCATGTAATTTGCCCTCGGAATGGATATAGCATGTCCAGTGGCAATGCATGTTTCCCCAGAAAGAGAGGTAATTCAGTCTGTATGCCCATTCCACCCTTGGGATTTCTGCTACAACTAACAACAAAGGTGTTACTTTTGGTGGTAATTTGGTACCAGGTCCACCCAGAGCATAGGTCTACAAGGAACTCAAAGACGATCATCCTATCTCAAATACAAGTAGATTGAGGAACAAGCATTAGGTGGTAACTTTGTTAATACTGAACTGTGCCAAATCTGATCTAGTGTACGACAGATGAAGAGTTCCAATTCAAATTACTAGTTATCTATTATGAACCTATTTTAATTATTTGTGTAGAGCCTTAGCTTCTCAGTAGCAAGTGGTTTTTACATATATATATATATAAAATATGTCTTTGTAAAAGGTACTGAGAATGAGATTGACTTACACCCAGTACCTCCCATCCCATCTACATTTTGCAGCTGTCCATGCAATGACCGTTATCTGTTACCCAAGTTGCATAGTTCAGTCTCTTCGCAGTTTACAGAGAGTGCACCAAAAAGAAGCTTTTAAGGAGGAAAAACCTGGATGTGTACTATTCCCCAGAATACATCTTCCAGTGCTAAGATCACCATATATACCAGTCAGGCTAGAAAGTCTGCAAATCCACCCCAGGACTATTAAGAGTAGCCATAAATTTAACACAGCCACCTCTTCATGAGTAGAGGAAAAGGACTATCTTAACCCACGACTGCACAACTCTTCACAGCTGCTGCTAAGGCCAAAGATTAAGTACTTGATCATATACATAGGGTGGCAAATGTGCTTGGGAAATTGACTCACTGATCAGGGAACGGAACAACATTTCTGGAATACGGGAGTCAACAGTGTAGACTGGAAACAACTACATGTGCACACAATACAAAAAGAGAAACAGGCTTTTCAAAGGTAACTATCTTTGCTGCCTCTTGCTCCTGCCTCAGGTTGTCAGAATACAATTACCAAAGCAGTATCAGTTAGTTAATGGTTAGCAATTAAACACCCTGTTCATTTTTCCTCTCTCTTTTTATGGTCCTAATAGCTGTCTTAATAGATGGGAAAGAACAATTGATTTAGACAATCAGTGATGTCTTAACATTTGCTAGTTGGCCAAAGGAAACATTCTGCAAATATCAGATATAGTAAGTACTTGGCCAATTTCTACTCAAGAAGCAGTTCTCCTCTTTTTTTTTTTTGTGAAGAATATTGTTAGTGGGGAAAGGGAAAAAAGCTTGATTAATAAGCCTCTTCAATGCAAGAAACAAGCTATCTGGAAAAGTATGCTTTGAAATAAGAAGAAGCTTAAACTGCAGTGCTGGAAAAATAAAGGCTCTGATAGATATTCTGAAAGTTGTCTTTCTGATATAAGACTTCAAAAATGTTCCTTGCAACTACTAGATAATGAAGTCTACTCGATTCTGATTTATGAGCTCTGAGCTCTATACTTCAAATCTATTTTTATAATTGAAACACTAGTATGAAACAACTTAAAGCAAAAAAAATCTAATTATTCTAATTATGACAGAGTAATGATTTTAAAATAAGGATGATCTACTGTGAAAGCATGTAAGTTCATCCACTCTACATAAACTTAACAGTAGAAAGAGTCAAATCCAGGAAATAACTTTCAGAAAAGTTTACAGTAGAACTTCAGTTACGAACACCAGAGTTACGAACTGACCAGTTAACCACACACCTCATTTGGAACTGGAAGTACACAATCTGGCAGCAGCAGAGACCAAAAGAGGCAAATATAGTACAGTACTGTGTTAAATGTAAACTATTAAAAAGGTGGGGGGGAGCAACATTTTTCTTCTGCATAATAAAGTTTCAAAGCAGTATTAAATTAATGTTCAGTTGTAAACTTTTGAAAGAATGTTTTATTCAAAGTTAGGAACATTTCAGAGTTATGAACAACTTCCATTCCCAAGCTATTCATAATCATAAGGTTCTACTGTATTTTCAGGATGAAAAACAGATTCTCTATATGTTCCCAGTATCAATATACATTTTTTGGATCACTGATAAATTTTTATTTTTCTAAAATGCAGAATCATACATTTTTTTTTAACATGGTAGTACCAAGATACTGCAATATGCATTTTGCACACTTTACTTCTCATATATTGTAATATCCTATTTAAGATCTGTGGGAAGAAACGTTAAGACTGCATTCTTAAGCATCCATAAGTCAGTAATTACAAACCTTAACTCTGCTTTTTTGTGTGCATTATAAAACAATTGTTAATTACAAGATCAAATGTCAGAGGGGTAGCCGTGCATCCGACAAAGTGGGTAGTCACCCACGAAAGCTCATGCTCCAAAACGTCTGTTAGTCTATAAGGTGCCACAAGATCAAATGCTATTTCTCAGACACAATCTTATAATTTTTCTACAATCTTTAACACTAGAAGAACTATCAGGCATTTTTGACAATTTTACATAAACTTAGGAGCCTAAATCCCATTTCCCAGAAAGACTTGGGCATTTAGGAGCCTAGTCACACTGACTTTCCATATGACTGACTCCTGAAAATGAAAATTAGCTGCCTCTGAAAATTTTTCCCATTGTAATTCATTTATTCTTTTAAACATACTGTTTTCATTGTGATACAAGCTCAGGAATATCTTTAGTAACAGACTCTTATTTGAGGAAAGGGTTTTCAAAAAGGTGCCTTTGGGGAGCTAGCTGCTCACATGGTGCTGGAACTCTTTGTTTCTAGCTGCTAAACCATCTTGAAAAGACATCATTAAATAGTTCCCTAATTTTTTTAATGTAATCTATTGCTGCATTTTTTTTTATTTTTTTATTTATTTATTTATTTTTACACAGGATGTTAGGGGACCTCAATTGGGAAGAACATGGTCTGCTTGCTAATAATCGACGAGGAAATGTCCATAAAATGATCTCTAGATTAAGATGTAGTTCACACTCAAACAGTTTGAGAACTCCTGATCTATGGTACATATTTTAATAATTTAGTGAGTTAGCAGTCTCGTGCTTTACAATTTCAACCAGTTGTACCTCTGCCTTTAGTTACAATTCAGGAGAGGGCTCAATAAATGTGCAGCTTAGCTAGCTACATATTTAGATGGTCTGTATGTCAGCAAATATCAGTTATTACTCTTTATTTATTTTACTCTAACTTATGGAAACTCTACACTATTCAGGAGTTCTAGAAGTGGCATTCTGTGTTGCTCTTTCTTTCATTCACTTTCTAGTGCACACTGTTCTTTTAGTCAAAGCCACCTAAATATTTCTCAGAGTTATACCAGTCTCCAAACCATATCTGAAAAGTGTGCCACAAAGTGTAAGGACATAGATCTGAAGAAATCCAAGTGGCTGTTTTTATTTTTAGTTACAGCATTTGTCACACAAAAATTGTGTCATTACTTTGCAATCGTATTAAAATTCAGTCACCCACACAAAGGCAAAAAATCTCATAAAGATATGTTCTACTGGTTTAATAGGCAAAGCTCCATTCTGTTATCTCTGCCTTACAAGTTTACCTCAGAGACCCTTATTCAAATCAGAAAGTTTCAACACACAACAAAAAGTAGAAACTGCAAATGGCTGACATAGGTTCATTATGTAAATCAAATGATAATCAATACATAAAATATATTCAAGAGTCTTGAACCTAAAATTTATAGCATAAAACTGAGTGAACATTTATTGGAATGTGTGTTTTCATCCATTTTCAAACTTTTGATAGAACCAAGTTTCAAGGAAAATTAAACCATCAAGATGGTATCAATATACAGAAGGTGATAATCAGTAACATTTGAGTACTATACATCAAAAATTTTCCTCCATTTTATACTATAACTGCTATTTCTATAAAATGTGTGCAAGTAAAGCCTGCAGTAATCTCAGTGTAATTATTAAGACTTGTATATTTTGTATTCCAAGGCATGCAGTACTTACACATGTGCATTTCAGAGAGATAAGTGAAGTCCTTTTGATATCAGATTTGTTGTGTATTATATAAAGCTTGTTTCTGTATTACCTTAAATGTATTCATATTACTATTTTTCTCATTAAATGAAAAGTATCCTATAAATTTTTGGAAATTAAAAAGTCCCAAGTTTTAAAACAGCAAGTGGTAGAATAACTCATCTAAAATTGAATGATTTAACACTGTCAGCAAAACCAGAATTCAGAATCTATTAATATGTTGCAGGACAGGAACAATGAGGTCCAGTGCTTAGGGTGGTAGCCTGGGACTCAAAGCAGACACCCTGTGTGACTTTGGACTGTCACAGTCACTCTGTGCATTAATTCCTTATCCATAAAAAAGGATTAATAATATTTCCCTTCCTCACAAAGGAGTTATAAGGATAATACATTAAAGATTTTGTGGGCACTCAGCTACTGAGATTAGAGGGTCTTTAAGGACCTAAGTTAGACGACTATACAGCTATCTTTTAGTTCTTTTATTTGTATTATGCTGCTGTCTAAAGTAATCATTTTTTCTTAATAACTGCTTAAATACAGTGAATACTGAAGGATAAATAGACTTAAATCCCATTTCATAGTTTTCAAAAGTCAATCATTTTCTTCCCAAATGAGAAATAAATGCCTCAAGTCAACATATACTGACAGAAAAGATTGAGAGATCTGGAAATATTAACAAAGGCAACTATGATGACAGCCATAGAAGCTCAGAAGCAATAGCATTGACTGTTATACATAAGGGCTTTCTGCTCTTGTTTTTGATCCGAAAGCTTAAAGTTAAGAAGAACATCTCATAGACTCAAGGGTCAGAAGGGACCAATGTGATCATCTAGTCTGACCCCCTGCACAAAGCAGGCCACAGAACCCTACCCATCCACTTCTATAACAAACCCCTAACCTATGTCTGAGTTATTGAAGTCTTCAAATTGTGGTTTGAAGACCTCAAGCTGCAGAGAATCCACCAGCAAGTGACCCATGCCCCACGCTGCACAGGAAGGCGAAAAACCTCTAGGGCCTCTGCCAATCTGCCCCGGAGGAAAATTCCTTCCCGACCCCAAATATGGCGATCAGCTAAACCCTGAGCATGTGGGCAAGACTTACCAGCCAGCACGCAGAAAAGAATTCTCTGTTGTAACTCTGATCCCATCCCATCCAACATCCCATCATCATTTGACTACTCTCTGTTTCATATAGATACAGTATGAAATATCTTGACGTAGTTACCTGCAGAAAGAGTACGTAGCCCAAAATGCTTTGGTGGACATTGCCATTATATATACACAACATACACAAGGAATAGATTCTCTGGCATGACTGCTGTAAAACCACCAAAGCGTTTCGGGCTAGATAGATCGATCGACAGAAACACATATACATACATACATACACATACACACACACACACTCTCCAAAGGAGTCTGTTGAAAATTATTTCTTTATGATTAGAAAACACTGTTATAATACCAGAGAAATTAGGTTTTCCATTCTTTTCTCAGAAACTGAGATATTGTATTTAGTTGTATTTAATCCAGGAAAAGAGAATAGCCTTGTTCATAAGCTTTTAAATATGGAAATCAGTGGTCTTGGACTTTTGCCTGGGAGACAAGGAGTCACAGAGAACCTATCAGGAAATTTCCCCAAATCTTCATGGATTGTTGTAGTAGCTTCACAATCAATGACAGACTGAGAAAACGTATAACAGCATCCTGCAGCATCTATAAATGTCAACAGAGATGGAAACAGGACACTTCAGAAATCTTGAAGCTTCTTCAGAATTCCCTAAATTGGATCTGGGAGATCTCTCATAAAACAGAAGATGAAGGAATTAAAACCTAATTTAAAAACCATTTTGTATGTGAAATCTGAATTTTAGACTATTGACCTCATGCTCTCTCTTCCTCTGAGGTAGTCTGCCAAGTTTCTTGAGTCACTTTAAGGTCAGTACATAAAATTTCCACACTTCAGTTATTTCTTAATTTAAAGAATGTATCACAATAATTGGTATTTCTCCTGTGCCTTACACCCAAAGACCTCAATGCAATTACGAACAAATTATGGAAAGACTCACATGCACCCCCTGAAGCACAGCATTTGATAATCTGTACAGAGTGCTAGGCAGGCCTTCTTAAGGGAAGTCAGAGTGGGCACTTCCCCTGGTAGGGTCTATTATGTGAAAAGGAGGTAAGTACATTTAAATGCTCTCAACACCTAAAGATTTACCATATGTCCTGGAAAATCTCTGCAAGTAAGAGATAGAAAGCTACTGATTCTTACCTACTTACACTGAGTGACTTGATAATATAGTTTTCACTTTGTCTTAAGTAGAAAGTGAAGAGATTCAATAAGTAAATTCAAAAGTGCTCTCTTGATGCTGGGCAACAGCTATATGCAGACACAAACCCACGCTTAGTTTTCAAATCGTTTTTAAGTTTACAGCCACACTTTTGGAATAAAATCTCTCAAAGTGTTCTAAAAAGAAAATGCTGTCTAGTAACTGATATTGAGAAAATGCTTTCTTACCAAGCTTCAGGCAGTAAAAAGGAATACTCATGTGGTGAAGTAGTCTCTGGAAAATTAGAGAGAATTGCCAGCCGATGTGGAAGCAGGTCTGAGCCATGGTATGTAAACAAGATCTCTAGGGCTCTCACATTGCTTTCCTACACCAGAAAATATAAAATATTCTGTTTTACACTATAAAAACAGTTTAAGCATGATTCTGATTGCCAATTACAGCTCAGCAAACACTACAATTCTGATTTCATCATGCATTTTTAAAGACTAGGAGTGACTAAAACATTTATTTAATTTAAAAGTTTTCATAATCTGAAAGCTTGACAGAGCAGAGGAATCCTGTCCTATTTTACAGTCAGACAAAGATAATCAAATACAACATTGAAGATATTGTATTCCTATTTTTAAAATCACTCATAGCTTTAAACAGAAAAAAATATTGGCTGCATTTCAGTATGTGGTGATGGGGAATTAGTGTTAACAAAAACAGCAATTTAAACATGTGAAAAAAAAAATACTCATACCCGAGCATAAGTTCTTGCTGAAAGTACAATATTCTGATTTCGGAACTTCTTGAAGAATTCAGCATCATATCTCTGCTCAGCTGCATGAGGCCCTCCAAGGATTTCCTTTAAAAAAAAAAAAAAAGTTTAATAAAAAATGATTTAAGTATGTTGATAAAAGTCATATTAAAACTCTCGCATCTCAGATTACCTAAGGAGTGGACACTTACATAGCTCACTATGTTATTCTAAAAACGATTTATAGAACAATTTATGATTATGTAGATTTCTATCATTTCTACAGTCATGCTGTACATACACGTATTCTAACAGCAACACTTAACATCGAAGTCTTAGTAGTTGGCTAAGCAATTAAGGTTTAAAGTCTAAATATTTTTGGAATAAATATCTGGACATATAATATGCACATACAACTTTAAAGACACATTATCAACTTCAGAATAGACACTGCTGTTTCGTTTGTTTTTCTGCTTACAATTGTTAAGAGTCACCTTAAATTTTGTTTCATCAGTTTACTCTGTACATTTCATAGTTCTCTGTATCTAACCAGTTGCTCTGTTTTCCCACAATACTCATTACCCCTCACTGCCATTTCTGTGGGTCTTCCACAGAGCAACAAAGGAAAGAAAACAAAAATAGTTAGCTATTGTGACTGTAAAACCACCAATAAATAAATAAATAAATCAACAAGATGATAGGAGCAGTTGTTCTATCTGAAGCTTTTTACTGTTTTTTTAATTATTATTCTCTAGATTTCAAGTGGATGGTGTCCATTTAAGTAGAGTAAACAAAACCATAGCTGACTATTTAAATTTGGATTCCATATAATCCTCTAGCTTTGTTCAAACTAAGTGAAATTTCATATACTGGGGGGGAGACGGAATCTATTTGAATGTTTAGTTTCAAATCTCAAATGAATGTAGCAACTCAACACTTTTAAACTTAAATTACTACCATATAAGTTTACTGTAAATTTCAAGTGCTTTGCTTCTAGTAGAATCTAACATAGCCGCTAAGTGTGTGTGTCTGTATTTGAAAAGGTAAATTGGTATTTCCATCACTGTGGCTTGGCTTTTGCTGTAAATTGCTAGTATAGACAGGGCTCAGACATTTCAGACAGTGTCTCATGAAAAATGCTCAGAGTAGATTTTCATAGTAGAGTGGTACATCTGAATGGCTCTACATTAACTATTACATTGTCTGTACCATTGATGCAAGGGATACGTGGTAACCCATTTTCTTCACAAGCTATGTTTCCCCAGACACACATTAAATTTCCCATTTTCACAATCAAAGATCTCAATAATATTAGACCCATTCAATGTTCCTAAGCACAACAGGTATATTTTTTTAAATTACTGCAAAGAAATACAGGATGAAACAATGGTATCTAATAGAGAAGATCAAAAATAGAACAAAATAAGTCAGAGAAACAACATAAGCTATTCACAAGACAGGATCTAAGGACTAAATCCCATCTCCTCACCTCATAAGTTGCAAGTCTATCTAAATAACTTAATAATTTCAGTCTGCTTCGACAAAGTTCCTTTTGTTCCAGTGTTAGTCTGTTTTGAGAGAGAGAAAAAGAGACCACTACATTTTCAAGATTGCTACAGCATATTAGCATAGTATCTAAATGTTCAAAAAATAGACTTCTATTTAAAAAAAAAAGATTATTCGAAGGCAACAAGACAAAAAAATGTTTTAGCAGATCCATATATTGGAAGCACAACAAGAAATTCAATAAACTGAAAACTTTCATAATAGAGTGCTGATTGAAATGTTAACCATCGTCCAAAGAAGAAGTACAATGTATTAAGATAATTATGGCCATGGGATTATGTATTTATAAACTTATGAATTTAAGCAAAAACTAGGCTTGACATATAATTTACTTTGAGAAGTTCACTGATAGAAGCAGTTCTTGATGCTTCCTAGCCTCCCTTTCCTTTCTATTTTCTGCCTCTTCACCAGGTGACAAAAATTGTTCATAGGGGATTTCATCAATGTCCACCTCTCCTGATAAGATAAATCTGGCAGAAAGAAACAAAAATCAATGTTGATAAAAAGATATGAAGAGCTGGTTATTCAGTCAACAGATTTTACACAAACTTTCCATCTGTAACTTTTGTATCTGAATTGTTTTTTTACTGAAACTGGTGACAACGAATTAAATATATGAAAAACAATTTTGCTACTGTGAGCTTAAGTGGCACCAGAACAGATAGCAGCCACTCCTGGGACAGCCCCAACTACCTACAGGGAGAGAGCAGAGGCCACCTTCCTCACAGCTCCCTGCCTGGAGGGCCAGGTCAGGAGGCGTGGGATATGGAGGGGACAGACAGCATGGGCCACGGAAGGCTGCTGTGGGCATGGGAAATACATTTCTGTATTGTAGTTTAAATAAATTCTTACTCAGAATTCTGGATTAATATGCATAGTAAGTAATCTATTTATCAAAAAACATCTCCTGAATCTTTTTTGTTGTCTGTATTGTTACAAGCATACTTGCTGACAAGTATTTTAAAATAAAATTACCAAAATAGTTTAAATGGGCATGATTATATTGTGTTATTTTGACAAATAAAATATACAGCATTTTAAAATATTGTGCACATAATTTTTAATATTTTAGTGCAGAGTTTTTAATTTTTTGGCACAGAATTCTCCCAAGAGTAAGCACTGTGGTTCAAACTAGTCTAAGAACATCAACACAGGAATCTGTTCCAAGTAGAAGCCAAATTTTGGAAATATTTTGTGCTGACTTCCATGCTATTGTCTACATATTCATTTCTTCTCTATTGCATTCAATTTCTAAGGTCATCATTATATTTATTTTCATTCATGGGAGAACTTGACTGCTATCTTTAGCATTGGTCACAGCTATTCTTATGGGAACATATTTTAAAAACTGTCCTGCAAAATCTATTAATATTTCAGTTTGTAGTTAACTGACAAATTCACTGCATAATTCCAAAGCACAGAAACACAATACATAAAAATTATTCCAACAAACCTGCCATCATCTTCTCCTTTTCCAATAGCTATGAGAGCCTCCAAGTCTGTCCCTTTTAAACCATACTGCAGCAACTCTTTGGCAGCGTCCACGTTCTCAGGAACTCTTTCCAGGCATTCATGAAGAACCCAGGACCGCTTCTTAATTTTACTCTAATCAAATGACAAAAAAGAGCGAGAAGTAAGCATAGTGGAAAATGTCATAGCCAACCAAAGCACTGAGATCAGTGTCTTTCACTTTTTCAGTCTGCCTCTCTTCCATTTAGAACCTTATCAATTTAGTCTGGTGACTGGGAGACTCAACATGAATTAAAGAAAAGAATCAGCCAGTAAAAAAAATCAGGGAAAATGCAACAAAATATTATGTTTTGAAAACTACAGCCTAGTTTTATTTATAGCATTTCCTAATCTATCAGCAAATGAACTGCAGTGTATTGGTTAGCATTAGTAAATTAGTAGAATGAAACCTCACAACAGCATTCTAATAAATCTTTGCTGACTAGCGGACAGAAGCTGTTTAAATTTCAGAGTTCCTAAATATATCAAACCATTGCTTTTGAAAGTAAGATAGACTACACTTGAAACCAATACATAATAAAGTAATACTGTTCTCCTTCCATTTAAGGATCACAAAGCACTGTACAAAAGATGTTCTTCCCAATTTATAGAGGAGAAAACGGACATACAGATGTCAAGTGACTTGACAAAGGTCACCCAGCAACTCAGACACAGAACTAGAAATAGAACCTAGTTATCCTGGATCTCAGGGCTCTTAACTCTTCTTCCTAGTCAGTATGGCAACTCTGTGCTGACTGAAAATTTTGCAGTCTGATCACAGCATACAATTACTCCCATCTCAGTGTACTATATGGCCATTTTCAGCATCATCTCTTTCAGCAAGTGCTGCTTATGTGATCTAGAAGTGCAAATTACACTGTGAGGTGTTCCAGTCCATGTTCTAGATAACATACCGAGAACAATTGCTAGTACATTACTACTACAGGCATTTTTTCAATTAATATTTGGCTTAGAGATAATGCTAATTTAGCAACAGAACTTCAACTTCAAATTATCTGAGGCTCATAAATCAACCACAATACCTTCAACTAAATAATTAAGACAACCTGAAGACACCAGCTTGATGCATTTTTTTCTTTTCAAGTCCACTGAACACAATGGGAGTCTTTCCATTTACTTCAATGAGATTTAAGATCCGGGCACTAGCAAATTTAACAAGGTCAGTCCCTTCTGCATTAGGTGAAATTCATGAAGGACAGTTCTGCAAATCAGTACCACCATTTGTTACATAAATTAGAACATGATTTCTGTTTCTACGAGAATATTACGAAATTTATTTCAACTTAAAAAACATACCAGGTAGTCTTGAATAGAAGCAATGTTAACAGTTGATTTCCTCCATTGTCTTTGATATACAAGATCAGAATCTAGACCATATGCTTGAGCCAAAGATAAAGCTTCACCATATTCTTCATTATCAATCTAAAACAAAGTACATGAACGTAAACATCTTCGACAGAATGGAGTTGCTCTGTAATTATTTGTGAATACTGTGTGTTTATAGGTTATCTACACGTGCGCACACACACACACACACACGCACACACGCACAGTGAATACAGTAGTCTAATTAAATAGAGATCCCAAAGGAAAAAACATGCAGAAAAGAAAAATAATGTCTCAAGATATCAAGTTCTCCACAGACACTAGGGGCTATTAAGAGACAATCCCAGAACAGGTAAAGGCACGTGCATACTGGAGAGCTAAGAACTGTGGCAGGTTTAAAAGGGAACCCTTTCTCAAGAGAAGAGGGATTTGTTCAGGGGAAAAAGTCTGACACATTCGCACCCAACTGGAGGGTCTGAAGAAGTTAAACCAGCGTAAGTTACCATCAAGAAGCCTTAGATAATAGACGTGTGTCAACTGCGTGTTATTTTAAAACCCTTTTTCTGTACATGTTTTGGTCCTTTTTAAAAAAAAACAAAAAAAAAAAAAAACCAATATTTAGGTTTAAAGTAGTATATGGCCGCTATATTCACTACTAGTCAGTCTTCTGTGCCAAAATTGAACTGGGCCTGCTGGTAAGCACAGTTGCTACACAAAGTACTGTAGCTCAGGATGTGGTCTAAGATTGAGAGAACTGTGCAATTCCACCCTCGGAGTGAACCTGAGGGTGGAAGACAATTTAAGTGAAAGTGACCACGAAATGAGGTCATGATTCTAAAAAAAGGAAGGAGTAAGACTAGCTGGATAAGGACAATGAACTTCAAAAAAGCAGATTTTAACTGACTCAACAACTTGAGAGGTAAGGTCCCATGGGAAGAAAAAAACAAGGGAAAAATGAGTTCAGGAGAGCTGGCATTTTCTCAAGGAGACAACATTAAAGGAATAACTGCAAACTACCTCAATGAGAAGGGAAGATAGGAAGGACATTAAAAGGCCATCACGACTCCATCAGGAGCTCTTTAATGACCTGAAAATCAAAAAGGAATCCCACAGAAATAGGAAACACGGACAAATTGGTAAGAGGAATGCGAAAGAATAGCATAAACACATAGGTATAAAATCGGACAGGCTAAGGCACAAAATGAGTTACACCTAATATGGGACATAAAAGGCAATAAAAAGAGGTTCCCTTAAATACATTATGAGCAAGAGAAAAACAAAAGGAAAGTGTAAGTTCTTTACTTAGCGGGAAAGGCAACTTAAAAACTGATGACATCAATAAGGCTGATGGGTTTAATGCCTATTTTGCTTCCGTCTTCAGAAAAAAAGATTAATGGTGATGAGATACTCAACACAATTCTATAATAAGAAAGGTGAAGGAACACAAGCCAAAATAAAGAAAGAACACGTTGAAGAATATTTAGATAGGTTAAATGTATTCAAGTTGGCAGAACTTGATGAAATTCATTCTAGGATATTTAAGGAACTAGCTGAAGCACTCTCAGACCCATTAGCCTTATCTTTGAGATCACACCGAGGATAGGTGCAGTCCCAGGGGACTGGAGAAGAACAAACATAGTAGCTACCTTTAAAAGAGAGAACTAAGAAGAGCCATCAAATTATACACTGGTCAGCCCAACTTTAAAACCTGGAAAGATACTGGAACAAACTATTAAAAAATTAATTTGTAAGCACCTAGAAGAGAATAGGATTAGAAGGAATAGCCAGTATGTATTTGTTAAAAACAAAATCATGCCAAACCAACCTAATTTCCTTTTTTTGACAGGGTTACTGGCCTAGTGGATTGGGGCGGGCAGGGGGCACCAGTAAACATTATACTTCTTGATTTTAGTAAGGCTTTTGATACTGTTATACATGACATGCTCATAAGCAAAATAGGGAAATGTGGCCTACATGAATTTACAATAAGGTGGGTGCACAACTGGTTGGAAGACCGAACTCAGACTAGTTATCAATGGTTCACTGTTAAACTGGGAGGGTGTATCTAGGAGGGGTCACACAGTCATCAGTCCTGGGTTTGGTACCATTCAATATTTTCTTGAACTTGGATAATGAGGTGGAGAGCATGCTTGCAAAATTTGCAGATGACACCAAGCTGGGTGGGGTTGCAAGCACTTTGAAGGACAGACTTAGAATTCAAAATAATCTAGACAAATGGAAAACTGGTCTGAAATCAATAAGATGAAATTCAATTAAGATTAAAGGCAAAGTAGTACACTTAGGAGGGCAAAAATCAAAAGATTAACTATAAAATTGAATGGCTAGGTGTTAACACTGCTGAAAAGGATCTGAGGGTTAGAGTGAATCATAAATTGAATGAGAGTCAATATGATGCAGTTGTATAAAAGGCTAATGTCATTCTAGGGCGTATTAACAGGAGTATCATAGGCAAGACATGGGAGGTAATCGTCCTGCTCTACTCTGCACTGACGAGGCCTCAGTTAGCATACTGTTTCTATCTCTGGGCACTACACTTTAGAAAAGATGTGGGAAACATGGAAAGAGATTAGTAGAGAGCAACAAAAGTGATAAAATATTTAAAGCGATGAACTGTACGGAAAAGTTTTAAAAATTGGGCATGTTTAGTCTTGAGAAAAGATGACGGGGGCAGGGACCTGATAGTTGTCAAATTCATTAAGAGGACAGGGATCATAGAATCATAGAATACCTGGGTTGGAAGGGACCTCAGGAGGTCATCTAGTCCAACCCCCTGCTCAAAGCAGGATCAATCCCCAACTAAATCATCCCAGCCAGAGCTTTGTCAAGCCTGACCTTAAAAACCTCCAAGGAAGAAGATTTCACCACCTCCCTAGGTAACCCATTCCAGTGCTTCACCACCCTCCTAGTGAAAAAGTTTTGTCTAATATCCAACCTAAATCTCCCCCACTGCAGCTTGAGACCATTACTCTTTGTTCTGACAATTGTTCTCTGCATTCACTCAAGGTAGTACAAGAAATAATGGCTTAATCTGTAGCGAGGGAGATTAGGTTACTTATTATGAAAATCTCCATGAAAATATCTGCGGGTGTGTGCATTCAGAGAAACTACAGGGGACAGAGGAGCAGCTAGCCCTGTAACCATGATACCATCTATGTCAGTGGACATTACCATTGAATCAAGGAAATAAAATAGCATATCAATTCTGTCCCCTGGCCAATACAGTATTGTTTCACTGAATATATTTACCAGGGTTTTCTCTAGTCTAATTTTAAATGTCTAATGTGATGTAGCTTACCCACCCCATTCACAATCTAATGAATCTTATACTTTCTGCTCAAATGATCCTTAAATAACTTGTCATTTGAACTACATTAATGCAGGTTCTCTATTTTAATCACGTGCCTTCCAGCTGGTGGACACATTGCGTATTGTTGATATCTCTCTCTCTCTCAACACACATACATCCCTTAGAAATACATGGCTAGACCCTTGTATTAAAAGAAAAAAATAAATAAAACAGGAAGATATCAAAGCTGGTCTTTCTAAAATAATGAAAAACAGTTATTTTATGTTAATCTTTACTGTTGTCCTAGTCTCATGTTGTATGGGTCTCAATCTCACCTTTCTCTGGTAAAGCTCCTCTGGAGTTGTAGATCTTAAACTCACAAGGCGGTAATTCTTTGTAATAGTGCGTGAACGTTTCCGTGGAGGAGCAAATCGTTCCATTTCTGTCACAAAATACAGGCCTTGCTTCAGGTAACTGAAATATCTGGCCTTGGCAGAAGTTACATCATCTGAGTCAGAGTCATCTTCTCCTTCATCTTCCTCACCAGGCCTGCTCTCCAAGCGTAATCTCTTTGGAGCCAGTTTTATCTCGCACTACACAGAAACGCAAGTCTTAAACAGTGCAATATATTGTTGTTTGTTTGCTCCCAAGCTGCCTGATTCAGGAAAATGCTGAGCATTCACAATTCACATCAACTTTAGGATCAAGGACCCCGACTCCTCCCACTCCTGCACATTAAAACATTAGCTTGTAACCTGTAATTTGTACTTCAGGGATGCTTCTTGGCTCTCCATCCTAGACTACAGATCTGATCCAGAGCCCACTGAAGTTAATAGAAAGACTTCCATAAATCTCAACGAGCTACCAGTCAGACACTGTGTCCTCTAACAGAGGCAGGAAGCCGTACAAGGTGGGGAACTAAGAGGTAATCCATATCAGTTCTATTATCAGAAAATTTAGCTAACACATGAATTAAACAGTATGCAAACTAAAAAGTCACATATTTAATCAATTATTTGGAACTCTATATCAATGTACTAAGCTTCTCTCTGATTAGGTCAATGTTAACATCCTGACGGAAGAACAAGGAGTCACTGATAGGAAGCTTTTCAGGTCTTCCAATTAACGTCATTTCCATAGTAATGCATCTTTTAATAGACATATGAACAAACTTGTTTATATTGCGATCATGCTGTTCCGAAACAAGTATTAGCAACAACTGTGATATAAAAGGTGTTTGGTGTTCATTTGTTTTGTTTTTAATCTGTCTTGACTGGGAAAGGGGAACAAGGGATGGATCACTTGATGATTACACCTCTACCTCAATATAACGCTGTCCTTGGGAGCCAAAAAATTTTACCACGTTATGGGTGAAACCACGTTATATTGAACTTGCTTTGATCCACTGGAGTGCGCAGCCTCGCGCCCCCCAGAGCACTGCTTTACTGTGTTATATCCAAATTCATGTTATATCGGGTGGCGTTATATCAAGGTAGCGGTGTACCTGTTCTGTTCATTCCTACTGAAGCAGTTGGCATTGGTCACTGTGGGAAGACAGGATACTGGGCTAGATGGACGTTTGGTCTCATTCAGTATGGCTGTTCTTATGTTGTAAGACCAACATGTCATAACAATTTTACAGGGAAATCAAAGATTTAATTACTTGGATTGAAATAACATTGCAGGTATACATTATTATGGAGGGCAGCAGACTTTTTTTGCCATAATTTAAATAAATGAAAAAATTTACAAAAACATTTAACATAACTTCTTTTTTAATAGCATTTCTTCTCTGAATAAGTGATAGAGACAAATACTGTATTCCCCACTTCAATCAAACATACCCAGTATCCATGAGACTTCAAGCCAATGCGAGTTTTACTTGAGGAAGGATGACTCAGGTTGCAGGATTTTTCATATAATTATATATAGATATATATTTTAACATACATATAAATAGCCATTCTTACTGTACAAATTTGTAGATACAAATTTTCTTGGTTACTGTATATATCAGATTATTTTTCCTTCTAATTAAAACAGTTTGAAGAAAACCCATTTTTTCCAAGTAGCATAAAATTAAATAAATCAAATAATCTATATTGAAACAAAGCAAATGTCTCAATGGAGTGGGGCCTTGTTTATTTATACTTATGACCAGAAAATATATTGCGAAGTAGTGGATTCTGAACATTAGTCAGAAAGAAGGCAACTGAAAAAGCCAAAACTTCAAACTATTTTGTTCATTTGCTTTCATGATTTAGGATAATCCTTCAGAGTATATGATAAAACAATTTGTAAACGCAATGAAAACATAGTAAGACAAGATTTCATTACAGAATCTGCTATTAGGGTGGGAGAGATGGCCATCTTTTGTATAAACATTTTGGGTTCTGCACATTAGCAAACTGAAAAAAAGTGAGGTTTTATTATACTACAGTGGGGGGTTTCTTAGTATTAGTATATGTTTATTACCTCCAGGCTTAGAAATCCTCCATCATGAGCAGAAGTGACCTGAGGGCAACTTTCAAACCATTCACATGATTTCCCCAGTAAGTTTTTTAATGTTTTCACAGATGACACAGTCAAAGCTCCAGAGCAGCGAGCCAAGATCACAGCATTTTCTGCCCACCAATTTACATCCATTAGTGAATAATACGATTCTTTATCTAAAGGAGAAAACCAAAAGCATTTCTAACAAACATATTCATCAGCATCAAACACAGCCTCGCTTCATTAAGTTTCTATTTTACAGCAACGGTATTTTTAATCACAGTCAACTCTGTATTAACAACAGTAAAACTCAACCATTGTAGATTTTGACATAACTGCATTACTTTTTAAATATTGCTTGAAAAAACTAATTTACAGCAAGCTGATTTACATGCACTGAGTATGACAGGTTTTGAGCATTTGATAAAGATTTGGTACATCACTCCTCAGGACAATTGAGAGTGAATTTCTTTGGCAAATGCATAGAAAATTACAGATAGGATCCAGAAAAATTGCATTCAGCTGGAGGACATATCACAACTGAAAAGAGAACTCTTAGAGGACCACTCAGGGAGAAAACAGTTATTAAGATGACATTTTAAAAATAGTTACAATCTAGAATTTTACATTTTGTGGGCAATTTGCTTATGCAGTTAGATATCGCCCTTAAGTGAAGACAGACCACCTTATTTTCTAACTATTACAGCATACTCCTTTCAATTCAGTTCATTCTTTTCACTTTGAATGATCGTTGTCTGAATTTTGTTACATAGATAATACCAGGGTGTATCTCAGAAACTGGAGAAGTGTCTGAACAGCAGCTTTTAAATTGCAGTCATATTTTATCAACAAGTTTCCCTTGGGCTCTTCTCTGGTTCAGAATGCTGGCCTCTCACTAACTGGCAAAGATTTTTAAACTGTAGCTATGAACTGTATTACACAAACCTATCTCCTCAAAACAAGGTAGATTCTGTTATTTCTACTGCCAATTATTGTGACCAAGTTAATCATGACTTAAGCAGGTAAAAGGGACTATAATGAAACACCACCTGTATGAATCCTTAGAAGATTTCCACTCACTAATCTCAGGCAGGCACGGTGTCAAGGAGGGTTTTGTTTGTTTTAAATCAAGTCATGTAATTTGGCAAAAATAACTTTACTTTTTTGTAACTGGACTTTTCCATTTCTCTCCTAGACAAATCTTTACTCTGATTGTGCATGCCAGGTCACTTAGACTGTAAACTTTTAGGGGCTGGCACCACAAATACCTCAGGAAAATGCGGCCCAGATCTATGATTGAGGCCCAGAGGTACTACAGCAATACTTCTTGTTGTTACTTTCTTTGTATCAGTGGAACCATGAAGCTATTAGCTTCTTTGCTGTGAAACTATAGACGCTTCCCGGGTTATGCAAACCCGACTTACGCAAACCCACACTTACGGAAAAAGTTCCCTAAGTCCATAAGCAGGGTTTGTTTGTTTTTTCATAACTGTTAGGTATACGTCCCCGACTTACACAAAATTCAACTTACGCAAGGCGTTCCGCAACGGAACGCCTTGCGTAAGTCGGGGGAGCGTCTGTGCTGGCTATATAAACATTGTTCATATACTGATGTACAAGCATGGCATTAACACTGCATGTATAAATGGAAGCACATTAAAACATGCTCTCAGCTAAAATATTAACTGAAGACAAGCAGGCACGTGTTCTAACTTGTTCCAAGACTTTTAAAATTCACCATGCTGGTGTGGAGGGGAAGGACTGAATTAAATATGAAAAGTGTATTTAGCATTGTGGACTACAAAGGTATGCCTACACAGCATTTTGGAGCCCACAGGAGCAAATCTTCCTTAGCAGGGCTCATGCCAGCACTCTAAAAATAGCTATGTGGACAGCACTTTGGGGTTGCAGTTCAGACTGGAGCTCAGGCACTAAAGCCCACCCACCTACCTCCCTAAGGTTTAGAAACCAAGCTCTGTGGACCCGGCTCTCAGGTTCCAATATATCCCAAGAGGTCTCCTGGTGGGCTCTGCAAATTTCTGCACCATACAATTTATTGTTTCATGTATTTCCAAGACAGATAGATATTTTTGCTGAGCATTAAGCCTTCCATGGAGACAGGATCCACAACCTTCTGATTTATCATGAATGAAAAAGCCCTATATTATCTATAACCATAAATAAAAGGATATTTCAGTTGCAAAGTATGCCTAACAGCGGATTTTTAAATGTTTGCATTGTGACACTCATTAAGCTAGGATGAACTGAAAATTCAAGAAAGATTCACAAATTTGGCAACTATCCTAGGCAAGATTTTAATTAAAACCATTATGTTCTTTAACCAATGTATTTTTTTTTCCAGAACATCAATGAACATCATTTGACTACATCACTCACCTTTTATTTTCTTCCTTTTTTCAGAAGAAAGCCTCCAATCTGGATTGATCTCATCATAACCTGGCTAAAAACATTAAAGTTGCAATGTTACATTAACTATATTAGTAAGCAATCATCTTTAAAAAGCAAACATTTTGCCCCCTTTATATCTAACTACTTCTCACAAAAGGTAACATCTTCAATTTTCCAGTCTTAAACTGCCCTGTTATCACTGAGACTACATCCATGTAAATTAAAACTTCCTCCACTAAGTCAGATGTACAAGTTGGACCCTTTCTTTAAAATATTTAATTTAGAAATATAGGAACTGCACAATGGATCAGTTCCATAGCCCATCTAATACAGTATTCTGCCTAGCACCATGTCCTACATAAGAAACCGGGATCTATCAACAGATAACCCAATGACTCACTGATCTGGGCAGTGTTCTATGGCAATGGTTGCCCATGAATTTCTCAAATACAGGATATCCAGTTAAGCTGCCCACTTTCCCAAACTATATGTGATTTGTTTAACCTGAAGTGTTTTTAGGAGAACAATTACTTGTTATAAGTCATAGAATGCAAGTGTCACTCTAAATTCCCCTGCGTCTTAGGAACCCAGGATCATGTATTATAGTCAGTTATCTCTGTAACATTTCCCTTGTAGGACTAGCATAGCAGAGGAACCAGCAGTATTTAGTGACCTCTGCACCTGCAGCTCCCTCCTTTGAACAGATTTTTCTTCATCTTGCAAAGAGCACACAAAGATGTACAGTAGGAGAGTGATGCTGAATCTCACACAGTGCGGTATCACAAGTCACATAGTATGTGACAGAAAAACAGCTTTTATTATTTACTGAGTACAGTCAGGGTGCAGGACACTGTGAAGACAGAGGATATAGTGGTCATGCCCAAGCAATTTACAAACATCAAAAGGACACCTCTCAACAGTTGAAACACCAGACTGGGTCCAGTTTCAGTCTAACGGAAAATCTGGGATTTGGTTTGGTTTATTTTTTTTAAAGGAGCACAAAAGCACACTAGTATCATCTGGGGAGGAAGGGGGGTTGTTTTTTTGTTTGTTTTGGCATGCCAGTTCTCACCCCACATTTTATTAAATCAAAATGTTTCTGTGCAAAACAGATAAAAGTTGCATATTTCTGAAATGTTCTGTCCTATAAAAAACAGTTACTAACCTTTCCGTAATTGTTGTTCTTCCAGATGTGTTGCTCATGTCCATTCCATGTTAGATGTGCACATGCTGCATGCAGACACCGGAGACTTTTCCCTCACTGGTATCCATCAGGCTGGCTCTAGCATCTTCTGGTACCAAGCACTCATGCGCCAATATAAGAGCCCCAGCCAGCCCCACACCCTCTGAGTTCCTTCCTGCCAGCTAACTCCAAGAGATGGACAGGAGGATGGGTTGTGAAATGAAATGAGCATCACATCTCAAACAGTAGCAGCTATGGAAAGGTTAGTAATCATTTTTTCTTCAAGTGCTTGCTCATGCCCATTCCATGTTAGAGGACTTTCAAATGGTGAGCAAGGAAGTGGGTTCAGAGAGTTCATGGACATACAGATTGCAACACTGCTCTACCAAACTTGGCATTAGCCCTAGCCTGCTGGGTAATGGCATAGTGGGAGGAGAAAGTATGTATCAACTACCAGGTCACTTCTCTGCAGATGTTTTGGATCAGGAACTGGGACAGATGGAGCCTTAGCTCTCGTCAAATGGGCTGTCAAGATGCAGGAGGGCGAACACCCCCGCTCATAGTATGTACGAATGCAGGAAGCAATCCAGGATGAAAGTCTCTGGGCTGAAACTGGTAGGCTTTTCATCCTGTCTGCTACTGCCACAAAAAGCTGGATGGATTTACAGAACTGCTTGGTTCTTTCAGCATAGAAGGCCAGGGAACATTTAACTTCCAACGTATGGAGATGCCACTCCTCCATATTTTTGTGCAGTTTGGGGAAGAAAACAGGCAGGAAAATAGCCTGATTACTATGAAACTGCAAGACCACCTTTGGCAGGAATGCTGGGTAGAGGTGTAATTCAGCCTTCTCCTCAACACCGTATATGGGGATTCTGAAATAAGGGCCAAGATTTCTGAGACCCTCCTGGCTGAGGCAATCATTACCAGGAAGGCAACCTTCCAGGACACAAATGTCAGAAAGCATGATTCCAGCAACACAAAAGGAGGGCCCATGAGTCATGAAAAGACCAGATTTAGGGCCTCCAGTGGAATGAGTTCACGAATTTCAGTGTAAAGTCTCTCTAATCCTTTGAAGAAGCAAATGAATATTTTGCATGAGAAGACCGACCTACTGTCCATCAGAGGGTGGAAGGTTGAGATTGCTGCTAGATGCACCTTGAACGATGAAATGGCTAGGCCCTGTTTCAGATACAGCAGTTACTCCAGCACAGACTGGAGGGGTGACCAAGTTGGTAAGAGGTCTCGTTGGGATGATCAAACCAAGAAACACTTCCATTTGGCAAGGTAAGTAACTCTAGTAGATGGTTTCACACTACCTAGCAAGACCTGGCGGACTTCTTCTGAACAGGTCAGTCTCACGGGCCTCTTGACAGAGGGTGAACGAGCATGCTCCTCCCTGCCTGTTGATGCAAAACATGGCCGCTGCGTTGTCCATGAGCACTTGCACTACTTTACCTGCAATCTGGGGTAGAAACACTTGCACGCTAGGTGGACTGCTCTGAGCAATTGACATTTATATGCAATGAGAGCTCGTCCTAGGACCACAGGCCGAGTCCTGAAGTGTTCAAGGTGAGCCTCCCAACCTAGAGTGAATGCAACCAAGATTATGGCTGAAGAGAGACAAAGGGAACCGTTCAGGGATGCCTCCATCAGTCCAGGGAAATGAGGATTGGGGTGGGAACTGTAAGCACCAAGTCCAAGTGATGTACACTAAGGCCAGCCAAGCCTGAAGAGGTCTGAAGTACAATTTTGCATAATAAATAATAATTGGAGATGTACCTATCACCTAGAACTGGAAGGGACCTTAAAAGGTCACTGAGTCCAGCCCCTTGCTTTAACTAGCAGGACCAAGTACTGATTTTTGCCCCAGATCCCTAAGTGGCCCCCTCAAAGACTGAATTCACAACCCTCGGTTTAGCAAACCAATGCTCAAACCACAGAACTATCCCTCCCTCCCCTAATTTTTGCACCATAAGTGCACGTAGCCATGTGACCTAAAAGTCTGAGGCAGAAACAGGCTGTCATGACAATGTGGGCCTTGACCTTCGATACCACAGCCAACATTGTCCGGAACTTAGCCTCTGGGAGGAAGGCTCTGGCCCAGGTAGAACCGAGCACAGCAAGAGTCGACTTTTGCTAATTTATCAATAGACCCAGGGCTCAGAAGGTAGCTTAGACCAGATAAAGGCTGGCTTTCACCTGGGCCTTGGACTGGCCCTTGATTAGCCAGTCATTGAGGTAAAGGTAGAAGCTAACACCTTGCCTTCTGAGTAAGGCCCCCACCAGCGCCATACATATTGTAAAAACACTGCCAACAGGCCAGAGAAGAGGACAGTAAATTGGTAGTGGGTCTGGTTTACAATGAATCCGAGAAACCTTCTGTGGCCCTGGAAAATGGAGATGTGGAAATCGGTGTCTTTCAAGTCGAGGGCAATATAGCAGTCCACTGAAACCAGGGAGGGAATAATGGAAGCCAGAGAGACCATGCAGAACCTCAGTTTCTTGAGATAACTGTGGAGGTGATGCAGATCTAGAATGGGTCAAAGATCCCCTCTGGCCTTCAGGATCAGGAAATATCAGCAGGAGTAAAACCTACCCCTCTCAAGTTCTGAGGCACCTGCCCCACAGCCCCTTCCTGAAGGAGAGCTTACACCTCCAGGACTAGAAGTTGCTCATTAGAAGGGTCACAGAAGAGGGATGAGGAGGGGATGGGAGAGAAGGGTGGAAGAAAGCTAAAGGGAATAACTTTCCTCCACCATACTTGGCACCCAACAGTCCGAAGTGATGAGGGACCATGCCAGGCCAAAGTAGGAAAGACGGTCTGAGAAAACAAAAGGGGGCCACAGAAGGTTTCCCGGATCCATTGTAAACCAGACCCGCTACCAATTTACTGTCCTCTTCTATGTCCTGTTGGCAGTATCAGAAACTGATATAAATGTCCTCTGGTGCCACTTCAAAAGTTCTGCTTGGGATATGCCAGATATCTATGCAAGCCCAGTAATGAGGCTGAGGTGGAAGGGGGCGATTGCCTGTGTTTACAATCCCTGCTGCATTTCTTGAACAGGTGTTGGCATGGTGATGGAGACAAGAAGATGACCATTTTCTGAGGCCTGAAGTGCTTCCTTGAAGGTCCGAAGGTATCATAGAGTCAAAGGAATGGAAGGGACCTTGAGAGGTCATCTAGTCCAGTCCCCTTCACTCATGCAGGACTAAGTATTATCTAGACCAGGGGTAGGCAACCTATGGCACGGGTGCCGAAGTCAGCATATGAGCTGATTTTCAGTGGTACTCACATTGCCCGGGTCCTGGCCACCAGTCTGGGGGGCTCTGCATTTAAATTTAAATGAAGCTTCTTAAACATTTTAAAAGCCTTATTTACTTTACATACAGCAAGAGAGAGAGTTTAGTTATATATTATAGACTTATAGAAAGAGACCTTCTAAAAACATTAAAATGTATTACTGGCACGTGAAACCTTAAATTAGTGTGAATAAATGAAGATTTGGCACAGCGCTTCTAAAAGGTTGCTGACCCCTGATCTAGACCACCCTTGACAGGTGTTTAAAAATTTCCAATGATGGAGATTCCACAACCTCCCTGGGCAATTTATTCCAGTGTTTAGCCGCCCTGACAGTTAGGAAGTTTTTCCTAATGTCCAACCTAAACTGCCCTTGCTGCAATTTAAGCCCATTGCTTCTTGTCCTATGCTCAGAGGTTAAGGAGAACAATTTTTTTTCCATCCTCCTTGTAGCAACCTTTTATATACTTGAAAACTGATATGTCCCCTCTCAATCTTGTCTTCTCCTGACTAAACAAACCCATTTTTTTCCAATCTTCCCTCATAAGTCATGTTTTCTAGACCTTTAATTTATTTATTTATTTATTTATTTATTTGCTTGCTCTTCTCTGGACTCTCTTCAATTTGTCTACATCTTTCCTGAAATGTGCACCCAGAACAGGACACAATATTCCAGTTAAGGCTTAATCAACATGGAGTAGAGCAGAAGAATTACTTCTTGTGTCTTGCTTACAAAATACTCCTGCTAATACATCCCAGAATTATGCATGTATGTTTGTTTTTTTCAACAGTGTTACACTGTTGACTCATATTTAACTTGTGATTCACTATGGCCCTTAGATTCCTTTCTGCAGTACTCCTTCCTAGGCAGTCATTTCCCATTTTGTATGATGGTAACTCATTTTTCCTTCCTAAGTGGAGTATTTTGCATTTGTACTTATTGAATTTGATCTTATTTACTTCAGACTATTTCTCCAGTTGATTTTGAATTTTAATGCTATCCTCCAAAGCACTTCCAACCCCTCCCAGCTTGGTATCATCCACAAACTTTATAATATACTGTCTATGCCATTATCTAAATCATTGATGAAGACATTGAATAGAACTGGACCCAGGACTGATCCCTGCAGGATCCCCCATGATATGCCCTTCTCTGGGAATGTTTTTTCAATCAGTTATGCACCCATCTTATAGTAGCACCATCTAGGCTGTATTTCCCTAGTTTGTTCATTCGAGACAATATTAAAAGCCTTACTAAAGTCAAGATATACCACATCTACTGCTTCCTCCCTATCCACAAGGCTTGTTACCCTGTCAAAGAAACCTGCTAGGTTGGTTTGACACAATTTGTTGCTGACTAACCCATGATGACTGTTACTTATCACTTCATTATCTTCTAGGTGTTTGCAAACTGATTGCTTAATTATTTGCTCCATTATCTTTCTGGGTACTGAAGTTAAGCTGATAGAGATCCAGGGACCTGAGGGTGGCCTTGTAATCTTTCAGTCAAGTAGTTTTGCATCCATCTGGTAGGACAAAAGGGAAATTCCCTCAAATGGAAGGTCTTGATTGGCCTCCTTAACTTCTGGAGGCAGTCTCAAGGATTGGAGCCAGGAGTATCTTCTCATGACCACCGCTAATGCCAACCTTTTGTCAGAGCATCTAGGGCAGCCTAGAGGGAGGCCCTGGCTATGGTCTTCCTTTCCTCCACCAGAGCAGAGAATTTCTGTCTGGACTCCTGGGTCAGCAAGTTCTTGAATTCAGACATGGAGTCCCAGATGTTATAGTCATGCCTCCCAAGGCAGGCCTGCTGGTTGCAGATGCGGGGCTGCAACCCACCAGGAAAATAAATCTTTTTACCAAACAGATTCAGTTTCTTTGAGTCCTTTGGCTTGAGGGACACACCTTGCAGTCCTTGCCTGTCTTTTGTTGGCCACTCCAATCACAAAGGACCTGGGAAGAGGATGGGAATAGAAGTTTTTATACCCCTTAGTGGGACACCACACTTTTTCTCTGCTCTTTTTGAAGTGGGTGCCAGAGAAGATATGGTCTGGCATAGGGACCCATAAGGGCCTCATTGGGGGGTAGAACCACCTTTTATGGGACTGCTGCGACCAAGATGTTGCTCAAGATGCATGAGGACTCTTCAAGCACCTCCAACTCCCGCACTAGGTTAGAAGTCACACTTTTCAATAACTCCTGGTGAGCTCTAAAGTCATCCTACGGCAGCAAGCTGCTCAGCCCTGACACAGCTTCATCTGGGGAGGAGGAGGTGGCAGTGGCCTGCACTGGCAGGGGACTTCCTCCTCCCCTTCTACAACAACCACATCACACAGCTCCAAGTCCTGAATATCAGTACCTAGCTCGATGCCAGAGTCCAGGTCGGGTGCTGGATGATGAAGCAGAGGGACCCTTCTCTTGGACACCCTCCCCCAAGTATGAACGGCTGGAACCTCAGGGATTCCAAAAAGGCCATTGGACTTGCACAGACCACCTGCCCACCAGGCCAGGTGCCTGGGAGGGCACCCGCACCAGGATCCAACAGGACATAGATTGGGTATTGGTAACAGCACCTTGGTTGAGTGGACGACTCCATCTCCGACTCTGAGGACAAATCAGTTTGGGTGACACTGGTACCCCTTGCTTCTGCTGGCCAGTGCTGATGGCCTGGGGAACAGTGCCGGAGCGGGGAAGTCTTTGCTGACATCAGCAGAGTCGTTTTCCCTCTGGTTGGTACCAGAGGGTTCGGTGTCAGACAGAAGCTCAGGGCAACATGCTCCCTTCTGCTCAACGATCTCACCGGTGCCAAAACATGCCCTGCCTGTACTGGGACAGCAATCAAGTCCCTGACCACTGCAAATGCCTGCAGGGTGGATGACACCACAACCCCACTGGCGCTACGATGTCCTCCTGGGTGTCAGTTGATGGTCTTACACTGGATTCAATGGCACCTGCAATCAGGGCAGAGTCAACAGTGCCACTTGTGGAGCGGGGGTAGAGGAGGGGCTCAACATAGGTCGCACTCCACTGCACTCCCCGTGTTTTTCGGTCCTCAACTCTGGGAAGTACCTCCTCTCAGACTGTTGCTTTTTGTTCTTCTTCCTTGGCACCAATGAAAGGGAAAGGTGCCAAGAAACCCATGATGCCAGAGTCGTATTCAGTGCTGAGGTATTCAGTGCCGAATCTGACCAGCTTTGCTCCAAAGTCCATCTGAGTGCAGCTTCCATCAGGATGGACCTTAGCCTAGCCTCCCTGTCCTTTTTCGTATGACATTTGAACTAGCGGCAGATCTGGCAACACTCTCACACATAAGCCTCCCCCAGACACTCCAGACAGCTGGAGTGTGGGTCACTCCCCAGCATTAGCTTGCCACAGAAGGTAAAGGGTTTGAAGCCGAGAGCATGCTCCTCAAAACAACTGGGGGAAGGAGTTTAACAATATACACTACTACTAAAGGAAATGAACTGAATCTAACTAAACTAGCAAAGAAAAGAGGAAATAACAGAACCACTAGATGAATGCCTTGCCAAGGCAAGGAGAGTTGTTCCAGCGACCATCACAGGCAGTAAGAAGGAATTGAGAGGGTGCGGGGATGCCTAAGCCCCTTATACCAGTGCATGAGCACATAGCACCAGAGGGTACTGGAGCCAGCCTGACGGATACTACTAAGGGAAAAATCTACAGTGACTGTAGATGCGGCACGCACACACCTAACATGGAATTGACATGAGCAAGCACTCGAAGAAGAAATATCCATTATAATTCAACACCAACTTAAACAATTTTAAAACAGCCTCTGCACTAGGCAAGTCAGGTTCATCAATACATTCTTATATCACCTTCTACTGGAACATGCATAAAATAATGAAAATGACTTCACTGGCAAATGAGTAATAGGTAGTAAATATCATGAGGCAAAACCTCAATGCAGACGTAGATCTTGTAAGTGCAAAGAATATAAAAATTACATAAATTTCTTTTCCCAAAGTTTCAAAGGATTCTTTGAAGTGCTGTTCTCTATGTAAATTAGAACTATACCTTGGCGCTTAAATTACCAGATATGACTGCTTAATGTCAACAATATAAACAAAGACTGGATCTGGTCATGGCAGTCACAAACATGCATCTCCTAGGCTTGAACCCAGATATTTCACACACAACAGGATGACAGTGGACATCCAAACTTTTGGGTTGTTATGGCCATAGGCTATATTTGGAGTGTAGTATCATCTTTTAGAGTATTTTATGAACCGCAATCCTCTTCACATATTAGTACGCCTTATGAAATGAGTCCCAGTAAGCGTTCCGGTTACTTATCTTTACGGAAGACTTAATTGCAAATGCTTCTCACAATGCTCAGATATGGAAATAATCATCAAAACAGTCAAATAAAAAAAAACCACACACCAATGTAAATCTGTATCTACATAGCATTAAAAAACCCAAAAGCTCTATGTTGGAGCTTATGGTGTCTGCTCTGCAACTCATGGACTGCAGAAGAGTTCAACAGATTGTGGGAACAGCTGGATGTATTTCATATAGACAAAGAGAAGCTGAGTTATTTTAATCATCTCACAAAAATGATCATAAACAGTAGAAAATATTTTATATCATGAGCCCTAAAGTAGCTAGCATGTTGTGCAGAAAAATACTGGGTGACAGTAAATAGCAGTGAACAACCAGTAATTGAAGATATTACATAATAGAATAGGTTGGCAATTCACTCATCAACATATGGACTTTGTAGACTAAGAAAGAACAGTGAGTCTGTGAATTGAACAACCCTAAGACAAATGAGAATGACATTTATACACAACATATATAAACAAATTCTGTGGATACAAATGTAGATAGAAAACATCAAGGATAATTCTTCTAACATGTTTGGATATTGAACATCCTGTCTGGTTACAAAATCTATTTACAGTCCCACAGCCTGGTCAATGCAAGTAGACCCTTGCATGGCTAAAATGTCAAAATACTTTTTTCAAACTGGCCTAAAACGTGAAATGTTCTTTCCTAGATATACAGTATGAAATCAGATCAGTGCATCAACTACATGTCATTAACAACAAAGTCCACCACCTAGGCTTGCACCTGAAAGTAGGGAGAATTAGAGCAGGCTCAGATATGAACTCTGGTTTTCAAAAGCAGCTACTGGATGGACAGACAGTGCACTCTATCCTATAAAATGGATCACGCCTGATTTTTAAAGACATTAACTGAACACTATACACTACATGTGGTGAGAGACACAAAGCTTATGTCAGTATCTAATACTTAAGAAATGGTTTCCAAAATCAGGCAAGAGAAGTCAGAGTTCTTTGTGTTCATGATTCCAGATCTGCCACTTTTCAAACTGTGAGCAGATGCCATTTCATCATTAACTGACAACTCCAGCACACTGTATGGTTGAAGTAATAAGGAGTTTATTTAATTTAAAGATTAGGTAAGACCATGGTTGTTTTTATTGCACTGAATTTCATGCTTACAAAACTAAGATAAATTGTATTAGGTAGAGCATAGCTTTTTGATGTCATCATTTGAAAGCAAGTCCTTCTGGAGTATCATTATTCAGGAGAGAAGTACCACTTTACAAGAGTAAAAGGCAAATGCATTAGCCTACTGCACCCCAAGGCTACATACTCAACTGATTTGTGTTTTGAAACAGTGTTTCAGTTTACCTGCACCTGTTTATTTTACTCTCTTCACACTTAGGGCTTTGTCAACTACATATTATTTTCAACACTTCCAACTTTTAACTCATTCCAATATCAACCGTGTTTTTCATCTGAAAGGCCCCTCACTTCAAAGCTGCAGAAGACACTACAATTAGAGCATCAGTAAAACAAGGCACCTTGTAAATAAGCAGATGAATGGAAAGAAGTATCAGTAGCTAAAATGGCAGATATCTAGAACATCTCTCAATCTCTAATAAAGCTAAACTCATGATTAAAATAATTATATTTAAATGTCCATGTACCTGGTCACTCTGATCCCATTCTCCTTGTTGTTTGAGAGACGGGATTCCCCACATGGTCAGTTTTCCTGAGAAATGAATAGCTGCCAGAAGAGTTCCATCAGGAGAAAGGCTCATCTTGAAAACTCCATCCTGCCCAACCAATTTAATAAAGAGTGTAAAGAGAAAACCAAGACTCTCAGTAAGAATAGGTTAAATTCAGGTCAGCAATACAGAGTAACTTTTTCCTTTATTTTAGGGCCACAATTTTTTATTTGTATGGGTCTTTTAAATTACAAAGGAGGAAGAGACAGTTATCTGATTGGTGTTTGGTGGATTAGAGCTAGGATAGGGTAGATCAACTTTTTTTCAATCAAAATCGTATTTTAATCACATTTTTTAATTTAAATTAAATACACTTTTCTTTTAAAAAATCTTTTTTCAAAATTAAATTTGAAATTATGACAGCCTATGTTAAAACCTAAAAATCTACTATAATCTATTAAAATCATCTAAATTACATATAATAATATTCAAGTAGTACATGTTTGCTGCCAAAGTTAGAGCAAAGTTAAACCACTGAATTAATAGTTAATTGCTGGCTAAGCACCCTGAGCTAGAGAGTTTGTTGAAGTGCTCAACCAGCTTTTGACAGCAGTAGTTTTTTCTGCAGGTACAGAGAGAATATTCTCTTAATTTCAGTTTATTCAACTAGTTCAGTTCAAGGACGAGTTAATGCAAAACTGAGAACCAATTAGGAGTAGAAAAAGAGGAAAGCTTGTTTTTCTCTTCCAAGTTACGAATAAAAATGAAGTATGAGAGAATGAGAAATTCCAGTTTTAAAATCTTGAAAGACACTGTTACCAGAAATCATCAATTCAATTCACTAGCTACAACAGAGAACACTCCATTTGTTTAATAAATCAGTTAATTTTAAATACAAAACACATTTTGATAAACTTCTTTTTTTCCTTATATAACCTGCACACGTAGGTGTTTTTAAATAAAAAAAAATAAAATGCTGTTTTGGGGCATTTTCACTTGATTTCCATCCAAATGAAGCTTGACTAGTCACGACTAAAAAATTAATGTTAATTATCCTGTAAATAAGTAATGTGTCATTCACCATTTTCGAACACAAAACAGTAAAAATTAAGAATGTGAATAAATGTATGTTATTTAAGCAATTATATAGCTTAAATGTATATAGATTAAATGGCAGAAAACTTTATTAAGACTGCCCAATTATAGCTCATGCCCTTCCAGAATGTCAAGGTCGGCAAAACTCAAACTTTTCAAAACCAGGAAATATAGAGTTAAGGTAATACAACCCCTGAAGCTGGCAATGGTCACTAGGAATTATCTGTAGGCACTCCAGCTGCATTCACTGTGTTAAATGTAGGTGTATTGAATAGTAGAAGAATAAACTGGAACAGCTTGAAAGAGATGTGATTGGGATATGAGGAGGTCTGGGGATCAGTCTGAGGAGCATCTCGGAGATCTCTGGGTACGTCCACACTACCAGCCGGATTGGCGGGTAGCAATCCATCTATCAGGGTTCGCTTTATCACGTCTCGTCTAGATGTGATAAACTGATCCCCGAACACGCTCCCCGTCGACTCTGGAACTCCACCAGGGCAAGAGGCAGAAGGGGAGTCGACGGGGGAGCCGCAGTCGTCAATCCCGCGCCGTGAGGACGGGAGGTAAGTCGATCCAAGATAAGTCGACTTCAGCTACGCTATTCTCATAGCTGAAGTTGCGTGTCTTAGATCAATCCCCCACCCCAGTGTAGACCAGGCCTTAGGAGATCTGGGTCTGCAGCCCCAAAGGAAAGAAGTGCATGTGTACCATGAAGTTCCAGTCTGCATCATTTCAATACAGAATAGTTTAGACCCTGTCAGTAGCAGGGAAGGTTTGAAACAAATATAAGGAAGTACTTATACACACACCACACAGTCAACTTGTGAAACTCAATGCTAGGCATTTTGTGAATGCCAAAACTATAACTGGGTTCACAAAAGAATTAGATAAAGTCATGGAGGTCCATCAATGACTATTAGCCAGTGACACAACTCTACGCTCCGAGTGTCCCTAAGCCTCTGACTGCCAGCAGCTGGGAGTGGAAGTCAGAGGATGTATCACACGATAAAATGCCCCGTTCTGTTCTCTTCATCTGCAGAATCTGGCACCAGCCACTGTGGGCTACAAGGACCATCGGTGTGACCAAGTAAGGCCATTCATAAAATCATGCTTATGGCAGAAATTGTCTTCCATAACCTTAAACTATGGACATGACTGGGGCTACACACAATCGAAATTTTAAGTCTAGTTTCTAAAGATGGTCAAGAAGCTATAATTTTGAAATTTCCAATGCAAAAAAAGTTTCCTTTCATTTTAGACTAGCGTCCATCTTATGTCAAGCTATTTAAAATTTACATTTTGTTCACTTAGACAATGAAAACTGGCTCATCAGTTTTACTTTACATTACGTGTTTGGCTTGCAAATAACGAATAAGATTCTTTAAACCTAAAATGATAGCAAGCTTGTTTTAAAAGTTACAACAAACAACAACCACCTACAATTTTGTACCTAAACTACCTGATGATGTCTGGTTAAATAGTAGATTTCCACTCTTACGAAATAACTAGCATGAGAGCAGTAATATTACTGACTGGTGCTTTCTATTTCCTTTTGCTGAAAGTTGCAAAGCTATGAATTGCACTCTCCTTTTTAGTTTATAAATCAAGATTTGTTCACAGAAGAGAAAGATGGTTATGAAACTGCACGGAACTGTAAAATAAAAAACCCTACCCGCTAGGCTGAGAGCCTTTCTTGAATGTCATCATGACTGAACGATATGAGAGGCCTCTCTGAAATTCAATACATAACTCAGCAATCAGTGCAACTGCTGCCCCTTTGGATGGCCATCATACACATCACACACCTCCAAATCTAGCCTTTCAAAAGATTCATGTGTCCTTAGGTAAAGCAGGTTCTGCTACTGCAGTAAACAGTTCACTACTCTTGGGGCAACTGCAGAACAAAATATAGAAAGCTCCAGGAGGCTGGCATACCACATTTAAGATTTGTCATCTAAGTTGAGAACAGCTGGCTCCACAGGCAAGGCCTCGCTGAGTCTTGGCAACAGTATTAAACAGTTTTTTCCATCTCCCATAAATTACAATAAAACTATACCTCAGGTATTTAAGATACACTCTCTGAAATAGTATTAAAACTTTTGAAGATGAGTGAACAATAGTAACCTTTACTCTTTTAAAATTTAGTGCTGGCAAGGGCAGTAAAATTAAAGTTTAGTTCAATTCAATACTAGCCTTTCAATAAAAGCTTACTTGAACTTCTTTTACATATATATAAAATCTACTTCTGTTTCATATTTTCCATTCTTTAATTTAAAGACTGAAATACCAGCCCAGGAAATGCTTCTATTCATGGTTCAGTATTAACTTGACAACTCCCAGACAAGGGAAAAGTGCTAGGAAGAAGCCAAGCATTTCTTTCCTCAGGGCAGACAAACACCTTTCCATTCTCTTGCAAGCCTTTTCAGCCAATTTGATTGCGACAATGACTGACCAGCTAAGCTTCGGGTGTTGATTAGAGAGAGTATGTATTTATAGACAGAGAGGCCTGCCCCTAAATATCATATGGCCCAGTTGGAGAGGTTACAGGAACTCTGAAGAACAGGATTAGAATTTGAAATGATCTTGATAAATTAGAGCATGTTTGAAATCAACAAGATGAAATATAATAAAGATAAATGAAAACTACTATACTTAGGAAGAGAATAATTGAATGCATAAATACAAAACGCAGAATAACTGATTAGGCAGCAGTACTGCTGAAAAGGATCTTGGAGTTATAGGGGATCATAAATTGAATATGAGTCAATGTGATACTGTTACTAAAAAGGCAAATGTTTTTATAGAATGTGTTAACAGGGGTGCTGTATGTAAGACAGATGAAGTAACTGTTTCACGCTACTCGGCACTGGTGAGGCCTCAGGTGAAGTACTGTGCCCAGTTTAGGCACCACATTTAAGAAAAATGTGGAAAAATTGGAAAGAGTCCAAAGAAAAGGAACAAAAAAAAGTATGCAATTTGAAAAACATGACATGTGAGGAAAAAAGGGCATATTTAATCTAGAGAAAAGTAGTATTCCAATATTTTAAAGGTTGTTATAAAAAGGACAGAAATTGACTGTTCTCCATGTGCACTGAGGGTAGGACAAGAAGTAACTGGCTTAATCTGCAGCAAGGGAGATTTAGGTTTGATATCAGGATACACTTTAACTATACAGAACAGTTAAGTACTAGAAAAGACAGTTACTTTTTTTCGTAACTCGTGTTCTTAGAGATGTGTTGCTCATGTCCATTCCATTGTAGGTGTGTGTGCGCTCGCCACATGCACTGGTGCCCTCAGTGGTACCCATAGGTAACCGGCCCTGGCACCCTCTGGAGTGGTGTGTGTATGCTGCCGTATAAGGGGAGCTGCCGGCTCCCGTCACCCCCAGTTCCTTCTTGCCATAAACTCCAACAGTGGGGAAGGAGGGTGGGTCATGGAATGGACATTATCAACACATCTCTATTGTAGGTGACTCCCAGTTCAACCTACAGGATGTGGCCTGTAGGTTCCTTGCGTTACAGCCAAATACACTCTAGTACAAATCTATTATAATAAAACAAACAAACAAACCCATAAGAAAAGATATATAAGCAAGCAAGCAGGCTAGCCCCAGGGGCTACAATCACATCCCCTCTTAGTTGTCTCTTTTCCAAGCTGAGCAGTCCCAGTCTTATTAATCATTCCATTCCAAACCCCTAATCATTTTTGTTGCCCTTTTCTGAAGCTCTTCTAATTCCAATATACGTTTTTTTGAGATGGGGACACCACATCTGCATGCAGTATTCAAGATGTGGGCAAGATTTACACAGAGGCAATATGATACTTTCAGTCTTATTATCTAACCCTTTCTTAATGATTCCCAACATTCTGTTAACTTTTCTACTGCCGCTGCACATTGAGTGGATGTTTCCAGAGAACTATCCACAATGACTCCAAGATCTCTTGAGTGTTAACAGCTAATTTAGAGCTCATCATTGTATATGCATAGTTGGGACTATGCTTTCCATTACTTTGCATTTATCAACACTGAATTTCATCTGCCCAGTCACCCAGTTTTATGAGATCCTTTTGTAGCTCTTCGCAGTCTGCTTGGGACTTACACATTGCACATATTAGCAAAGACTTTCTGCACCTGCCACCTTGGATAACAAGTTACACTTAGGATAAAGCAATAAATCACTGGATCGTTTCAGTCATAAAACATACTTAAAGTCATCAGGTCTCTATGAGCAGGACTGATGACACCAGGTAATATATGAAACGAGTCAATAAAGTGAAGTAAAACCAAATCAGTGACAGAGCAACAGTCTGCCAAGAAAACAAAGTCCCCAAAAAAGCAATTTGATAACTCATGCCACTTAACTGATTTCAAGCTAAATCCTACTATTGCATTAAAGAGCGTTTTCAGCAAAGAATTCTAAACAGATTAATTTTTAATCTATCTAAATTAAGTTACTTCAAGTCAATTAGATTCCTCATTCATGTAAACCCAAGTGAATCTAAATGAACAACAGTGCTACTAGTGTTAAGGAGGAACGTATTACCTGTTCTGTTCCTTTTTTGCTGTAAAATCTGAAATTCATAATCCTTAATAATCCGCTTCTCTTTGCCTGTTAAAACAGGAGTGTATCACACACTTTAATCTTAAAGACAGTCTTTGATTTATGCAGTAAAACATAAATCAAATCCAGTGAGTAATGAAACAACCAAGAAAGAATACATTATTTTGCAATATTCTCTCAGCTTTATGAAAATTTTAAAATATTCATAAGAATTATTTTAATATTCATGTATTAAAATGTCACTTCATGTAAATGTTGCAACAGGTTCAATTTGCTTATTAATTACTTGGACTATGTATGCATGTTTCCATAAAAAGAACCATCAGCTTGCCACTAAATTATGCCATGATAGAACATTTAATATATATTGCCAAGTATACACATTAGAACTTTTCACATGCTAAAATGGAAAAATTGGTTTACTGTATTAAGCTAAATTGCTACAAGCTAATTAAGAAATTAATTTCCGGGTACCCATATAGAGAACACCAATTTAACTACAGCGAGTTTTATTATGCCAGTGAAAGTTTTATGTATGCTACAACCCTAAAAAGAGGGTTACAATTAGGCTTATTTCAAACTGAGCTATAAGAGACTAAAATATTTTCAAAATATACAGGTGAAAAATAACCTGATCCATAACTGGGCTTCTAACTGCTCTGCAATACCCATAATAAATAGTTTTAAGACAACAAGTGAAAGCTTTGATGAGACTATTTTTTATAAAACAATGCTGACATTAATTACTTTTTGGCCTTTTAATTCTTCATCAATTGAATCCTGTATCAGCTTTTCCATTATTTTGCTTGGGATTGATTTCAGGCTGACCAGCCTACAGTTGCCTAAGTCAGTCATCCTGACTGAATACTGCCAGTATCTCCAATATGGAAACATGCTATGATTTGCGAAAAGAGAGCAATCTACAAAAAGTTTCTCTTTATGTAACCAGAGTAACTATAATATTCTTCCAACAGCAAAATGAGGATGTTAAAGCTACTTACTGTCCCAGTATCATCTTCATAACTAGTGACCTGTTTATAATGGGGGGATCCGGAAAGAACTCTCCAAGCAGATATTCCACGACTAGTTGCTTTAGATACTCCATCTTCATCTGTTTCACAGCCACCCACAAGCAAAAGCCTGTAAACACAAACACTTATTACTGAACGCAGGTTTCGGTTTTGTTTTGCCTACTGCAGGAGTCCAAATATATATTTTGTAATTCCATTAAACACGAGCATAATAGCTTTACCTGAAATGAATAAAACCATGCATTAAAATAGCATCGAAAAGCCCCAACTAAGGATAAGCCTACATTACACAATTAACCTGGGATCTTTTACCCAGGTTTTAGCCTTAACCTTCCCCTACCATGCACACAAAACATCAAAGTCTGACTTGGGTTTGGAAGCAATTTAAAACAAGGGCAGCTTACTTGGCTTGGGGTAAGAGTTAGAATCTAGGTTCCACTTTAACTCTGGCTGGAACCCGCCCATTTTGCAGTAATGACACAAGCTAAATCGCAGTGAAGTGAGGACCCAAGCGAAATCACTCAAGTGCTGGTAGTCCTCCTATGCCCTTCCCACAATTCCCCGCAAAGGATAGACAAGTTCTCCCTCGATTGATAGGGAAAAAATCTAAAGCATCTCAACACAAAGAACCATGGGATATGGCCTGAGACCTCATTAACCCCCCACCCCCTCCTCCCATATTAAACTAGCCTTGGGTGAAACTCAGGGAGTTCACCACTAAAACTGAAAAAAGAAACGTTCTGCTGCTGATAAAGCACACCCTCCGCCCCCCAGGAATGTCCCTAACCACCAAGGTTGTAAAGACACTGGGAAATTAGGGAGGATACAGAAAGAGACTCAACAAATGGTAAGGTACGCTCTGACAGCATTTTATGTTGACCATCTGTACAAATAGAGAAGGTCACAATTTGGATATGGAAGAGAAAATGTAAAGAAGTTGGGCAGGAAGGAGGACACACAGGTGCCAGTGCCTAACTGATTAAAATTTTGTTATTTTCAAGTGTAGGATAAGTTAATAGGTTTAGAAAATTTGAAGGAGGTAGCTAGTTTTACCTATATAATGTAAATGAAAAACAACACTCTTTGAGAACCATTTCCGGACTGCAGTTCAACATTAGCTGATGGAACTCTGACCCCTTTGCATGGCCGTGATGTGCAGCAGCATTGCCAGGAACCCATAGATGAACGAATCCTGACTGGCCGTGGGTGAAATCTGTCTATATATTGGGAGTGGTGAGCATAAGAGATTTGCTTGGTATATGTATTCTGTGTGTGTCGCTGATAAATAGATGTTTAGAGCAGAACTATGTAAGGCTCTTTTACCAGGAAAAGGTTCCACAGACCTGTAGAGCCCTGAGCCCCAAGGGAAAGGGCAGGTACTTAAATTGACCAGGTTCCTTCTGGAGCCCGGTGAGTAAGGATAGGTGCCTTACACTCTGAGCCCTTGGGTAGAGGTGCCTAAATTGATTGGGTCACGCCTTGAGCCCTCAGTAGGGTATAGGTGGCATGCCCTAAACTGAACGGGGAACACCAGGCTCACAGGCAAGTGCAGAAACCATGAGGACGCAATAACAGGTAACGCTACACAGCTGGGACACTCTCACCCAGGCTGAGTAAACCCAGGTGCCAATCACTGAGGTTATCTGTGCAGTGTAGACACAGCCTAAGACTGGAATCCCACTGTGTTTGGTGCTGTACCTAGAAGCAGGAAGAAATGGTCATTTCCTCAAAGAGTTTGCAATCTAAATAGACACAACAGGCAGATTCAGAAAAAGGAAGTAGTATTATCCACATTTTACAGAAAGGAAATGGAAAGACAAATTTTGTCTTAAGCATGTGCTTAGCTTTAAGTTATGATTATTCTCATTTAATTCAAGCAAGTCTTTGCAGGAACAGGGCCTAGTTGCTTTCTTCTATATCTCAGAAAATATGCTGCAGAGTTGGGCATTGGCACCACATGTCCCAACTCTCAGCCCAACTTATACCCACAAAACCATCTTTTCCTCTCTGAGCTAAATCAACTTCATCCTTGATATATCTCAAAGTAAGTCAAATCGAGCCCACCAAAAGATGAATTGGGCCCAATGTATGAGTTACTTATATATTCTGATACATTTTTCCCATCTCTGAGTTCCAAATAAAATATACTAATATATAGGTAAATTATATTTTTCCAAAAAAAGTTAAAAAAAGTGAACCAAAAAAAAACAAAACCACACATTCAAAGACTTGAGATTCTTTAACAAGAACAAAACTATACTCAAAATATTTTGCTGACGTTTGTTCCGGCAACAAGAGTTTACATCATCAGACTATTTTAACATTTAGTTGCTTATTTATAAATAAAAATATAAAACACAAAACACAAGGACAAAACAGCTTATTCTATCAACAACTATCTATACTAAGTATAGATAAAATAGCATCTTAGTATATAACCTACACATCGCTGCATGTATATCAGTTAGTAATATTGTTAATTACACACGGTAGAAAACAGGGTGAGATATGGAAAACACCGTTTTAAAACACTTTGAAACATACAACTAGTGCTGATTACTACTAAAAGAAAAAAATCAACACTTTTTCCTTTAAGCCCCTATGATTACTGTTAAACAAGCAGTTTCGTTTTTTAGAGACTAGCAATTACTTTGAAAATAATGTTTAGAATATAGCCCTATGCTAGCCTTTTTTATTGTGCATATGACTTTTGAAAAACAAGCTATCAAAGTAAAAATATTCGTACAGAAGGAACAAACAATCTGGGAAATAAATTAGTAAAGAAATTAACAAGCTGGGTAACAATTGTGTATCCTCAATGTTCAAGATGTGTTACTGTTGAAAGATTCTGCCACCTAGTGGTTGAGATGTATATAAAGCTTGTTCATGGTTAAAATGCATTCCCAGAAAGGTGATTTACTAAAATATAAAAACTAAAAATTAGGGTTGCATCTAGCAACATGGAACCACCCTGGATAACTCAACTTTGCTTGGATAGTTCAAAATAATATTTAAAAGTGAAATGTTTTCCTTAAATTGAATGTGGTCCAAGGGACGTTCTTATTAATTGTAAAAACTTGAAAATATTCTCTCATTTTATTTGGGCTAATCAGCATAAACTGAGTAATATCTGATTACAGAAGAGAAAGTAATAAAAGTGAAAAGATGCTCTATCTAGTAGCCTAACTGAAGCCTCTCACTCATTCAGCAACATGATAATCCTCTAGAGCACTGAAATGGAACGTGACCTAGTGGCTGCTCCGGACGTTAAACTTTTTTTTTTTTAAATATATATTCATATCTAATTACAGACCCATTCATTTCATGGATAAACCATACTTCTGTTTCACACACTAATACAGAAAGAATTTAAGTACAATGGATGCCTTGTCCCTCCTTTCCTATTGTGAGGTGCCTGGAATAAATACGATAGACATATTTTATATTGCAAAAATATGCACATAGTAATTTTTAATGTTGAATATTTGTTTATTGCTGTATTGTGCTGCTTCTGTTTTTGCCAATAGTCATGTCAATTATGGAACTAAAGAAATGAGAGCTGCCCCATTAAAAACAGAGAAGGGCACTTGAAGTGGACCTTTGCTTGGACCTGTGAGTATGTGAATGTGTGCATGTGTACTGAGAGGAACACATACCATTGAGAATGGGAAGCCACAACTTATATACAGTTCCCAAAAGAGTCTAAGAATTCAGGTCTTAATAAAAGTCACCCTTCATGAATCTGAAATATCACTGAAGGGGTAATTCTCTTCCTTACATTATATACTTTATTTTTTACCTCATTGTGCTTTGAAAGGCTTTAGTAGTTGGGCTAACAGTGGAATTACTCAAACATTTTGTCTATAATTGTACATATTTTAGGAGTTTACCATCTAGATAAAAGGTTTAATATAAATGCAAGTAAAAAAAAAAAAAAAAAACACACTTTGAACATGAAGTATTTTTATTTGTAAAATGAGCACCAGTATGTCATAGGGCATTTATACAACATGTAACAGAAACATAATATTTAACCATTTTTGCCTCTTTCCAAGAAGCAACAAGAAGATATATTCTTCTCCCCACCAACACAAGTACTGGTTAAAATGGCAAAGGAAACAGAAGGACCTTGCATTGTGCCCTGAAGTCAGCTTCTCGCTATGTCAGACCAATGGGGAAAGCATGCTACAAAGTCATTAACCCTCTTTTGAGGATGCCCTGCCACAATCGCTTTAACTTTTACACATAGAGCCTGTTAGCTTGAGCACTTCAAATGACTTCCATTGCTGCAGCAGCTCATGGGGTGAAACAGTTTTTCAGAAAGCCAACACCAAGTCACATGCAATAATTTAGGGCCCTCTCCAACTCCAAATAACCCATTGCAAAATCTTCCTTTGAATTCCATAGGATTTTGATCAAGCCATTTTAAATTTAAAAAAAAAAAAAAATCAACACCCTGAATAGCACTTGGAATCAAATGAAGCTCCTGGATAACTACATAATCTCAGACTACTACATCCACAAAAATGAGTCAGAGGAGAAAGAAAGAAAGAAAGCAAGCCCATAGGAGTTTGCTAGTGCACAATGTTCTTATAACAGGGTTGTTGTTGTTTGTTTTTTAAGATTTGGATGGGGTGAGGGCTGGCTCCAGGCACCAGCCAAGCAAGCTTGTGCTTGGGGCGGCAGATTCCAAGGGGCGACATTCCAGTCAATCCTTTTATTTATTTTTTTTTGCTTCACTGCTTCGGTTGCCCCCCGCCGGTTTTTTTCTTTTTGGTTCACTGCTCCAGTCACCGTGTAGGGGGCAGCAGCGCAGAGGAGGGGAGCGCCCTCCTGGGAGTGGTGCTAGGTCTGTAGCAATCCCGGCAGGGCAGCCCGCATCCTTCCCTGCCCGCCGACCGGAGCGGCGCGGACCTCTCCTGGTAGGCAGCATGGCAAGCGTCCCGCTGAAGGAAGCCCTTTCCGCCCCCCTTCTCTCTCTCCCCCTCGCTGCCCAGGGCACATCTGCAGGGCCAGGAGTCCCCCTGCACCCACGCTCCATCCGCCCCGCAGGTTTTGATTTTGTTTTTTTTCTCCCCTTCGTCGCAGGTTGTTGTTGTTTTTTTCCCTTTCACTTCTCCGGCTGGCTTTCAAGTTTGTTCTCCCACACCCCGCTTCGCTGCTCCGGCCAGCTCTCAGGTTTGTTTGTGTCCCATCCCCGCCTCCCCCCACCTTCACTGCTCCAGTCAACTGCAGCAGAATGAGAAAAAAACAGGAGGCATTCCATACAGCTACAAGTTTCAAATTGATACAAGGTCCTCAACATGGACAGAATGGAAGATAACTCTCAAGATCCAGCATGTCCAAAGGAACAATGAGATTTTCGGGACATGTCTGGATGATGGCGGCTTGATCTAACCTGTAAGAAAATCAAGCTTACCCACTGATGAGTTCTCCAACCACCCCAGGAAGACAGATGATCCTTGCAGAAGATTCAGTACTCAGAAAAATAGAAAAAACATTCTGAAAGAGACAGGTGGACAACAGGACAGCGTGCTGCCTTCCCGGAGTTAAGACATGAGACATCACGCTAAGATTAGATAGGCTTCAGAACTCTACAAGCAAGGATTCACTGGTCATGGTTCATGTCAGCATTAATGACACTGTACCACAGGATCTCTCACAGATAGTAGATGACTTCAAAGAACTCAGAAGCATGCTGAAAAATGTCCAACTGATCTTCTCCAAGATCCGTCCTGTCCCACGAGTAAGGAAGACAGAATGCAGACGATTCTGGAAGTGAATTACTGGCTAGGTAAATGATGTAAGGCTTTGGTTTTGTGCAATACTGGTCGACCTTCAGGGGCTGGGAAGCTACATAGTTTGGATGTCCTTCACCTCAGTAGAAGGAGGCCCAAATCTCCTTGTAGGCAGGCTAGCTAGAGCAGTCAGGAGCAGCTTAAACTAACAGAACAAAGGAAGAGTAAGAAGAGGCAAGATATGAGCACTCAGCATAACACTGAGATGTTGAGAAAAAAATTAATCAAGCAAGAAAAGGACATGACGAGAAAAAACTCCTGAATTCCCTATACACTAATACTAAGAGCCTAGATAGCAAACAAGAGGAATTCGAACTGCTCATTTATGAGCATAAATTTGATCTAGTACGTACTTCTGAAACATGGTGGGAAGTCTCACAAAACTGGAATGTTAAAAATCTATGGTTATAAGCTATTTAGGAAGAATCAGGTGAACAAAAGGGGAATAGGAGTAGCACTCTACATAAAAAATGGCATTATCTGTTTCCAGTTACAGATAATGATGTGGAATGTTTATGGATCAATGTCCTAACAGATAAAACATAAGGTGGGATATTAGTTGGTATCTGTTACACAGATCACCAAGTCACGAGGGAGCAGGATGACTACCTCCTTATACCCCTATCTATAATATGTAGGGGGAAAAAAGCTACATAACCATTAGGGGATTGAGTTTGAGTGATATATTCTAGGTCTCATGCTGCCAGTACAAAAATATGGTTGAAATTTCTAAATATTATAGAGGACAATTTTCTAACTCAAAAGAGTGTTGCAGCGAATATGGGGGAATTCTATATTAGACATTGCCTTCACAGATAAAGAACTAAAAATGATGGTAGCTTAGGTACAAGTGGTCATCACTTGATGACATTTATACTGTGCGAGCAGAATAAAGTCCATACCAGTAAGATATATACTTGGTGCTTTAACAGGGCCAACTTCACAAAGCTGATAAGCCAAATCATGTGGGAGGAAGAATGTAATCAGAAAAATGTGAATGATAATTGGGAATCATTTAAAAACCCATTACTAGATGCCCAAAATGCCACAACCCCACAACTAAGGAAGAAAGATGTGCTGGTTAAAAAACAAACTTGATTTAGAGAGCAAATGAAGGCAGCTATAAAATATATATAGCAAATGGAAGAAAAGAGACGATGAATTGTAATGTAATAGTAGTAAATATAAATATAAATGAATGAATATAAATCAGAAGTTAAGAACAGTAGAAAATTCATGTAGGAAACAGAGGCACAAAAGGAGAAAACTATGGCCAGTAGAGTTAAGGACAACAAAACGAAGTATATTAGTAACAAACAGAATTCTGACAATGGTATTGGTCCATTACTAGATGGAAATGGTATAATTATCAATAAAGATGCAGAAAAGGGCAGCAGTAGTCAATAAATATTTCTGTTCTGTTTTTAGGGAAAAAATAAATTATGCAGTCTCATCAAAGGGTGATAACACTATTTCCATTCCACTTCATCTCTGGAGGACATTAAATAGAAGCTACTAAAGTTAGACATTTTTAAATCAGCAGGTCCAGATAACTGTCATCCAAGAGTTTTAAAAGAGCTGGCTGAGGAGTTTGCTGGACCACTAATGTTGATTTTCAATAAGTCTTGGTGCACCGGGGAAGCTCCAGAAGATAATATTCCAATATTTTAAAAGAGTAAACAGGATAACCTGGGTAATTATAGGCCTGTCCGTCTGACATTAATCACAGGCAAAATGATGAAGCAGCTGATACAGGACTTAATTATTAACTAAGGAAGGTAATGTAATTAATGCAAATCAACATGGGTTGATGGAAAATGGATCTTGTGAAACTAACTTGATTTTTGTTTAAAATGAGATTACAAGTTTGATAAACGTAATAGTGCTGATGTAATAGATTTCTGCAAAGTGTTTGAACTGGTGCTGCACCACATTTTAATTAAAAACTAAAACAAAATTACATGGCACACATTAAATGGATTAAAAATTGGCTAACTGTAAACAGGGAATCATCATTGAGCAGGTTTGCTTCCAATGGGATCCTGCAGAGATCAATTCCTGGCCCTTTGCTATGTAAACTATCATTTAAATCTGCTTCTGCACCAGATGACAGGAGGATAGCTAATTTGACACCAAATTTTTTAAAAAGACTCCAGAGGCGAACTCAGCAATTACAGGCTGATAAGCCTAACTTCAATACCAAGCAACTGGTTGAAACTATACTAAAAGACAAAAATTATCAGACATATAGATGAACACAATTTGTTGGAGAGGAAGTCAACATCTTTTTTGTAAATGGAAACTACACTTCACCAATCTAGTAGAATTCTTTGAAGGGTCAACAAGCATGTGGACAAGGGAGATCCAGTGGATATAGTTTACTTAGATTTTCAGAAAGCCTTTGACAAGGTCGCTCACCAAAGGTTCTTAAAGTAAGCAGTAGTGGGATAAGAGGGAAAGTCCTCTTATGGATCAGTAACTGACTGAAATATAGGAAACAAAGAGTAGAAATAGAATAATAGAATACCAGTGTTGGAAGGGACCTCAAGAGGTCATCTCAGTCCAACCCCCTGCTCAAAGCAGGACCAATTCCCAGACAGATTTTTACCCCAGTTCCCTAAATGGCCCTCCTCAAGGATTGAACTCATAACCCTGGATTTAGGAGTCCAATGCTCAAACCACTGAGCTATCCGTCCCAACTAGCCAATAAATGGCTAGTTTTCAGAATGGAGAGAGGTAAATAGCTGCTGATAAACTATGTTAGCAGTTCTCCAGTCATATTGTACAATCCCCGAGTTTACACATTCATTAAACATTCTTGCTAATGGGCTTGCAATTTCATGTGCCAGTTCCTTTAATATTCTCGGATGAAGATTATCTGGCCCCCCTGATTTAATCCCACTAAACTGTTTGAGTATGGCTTCTACCTCGGATGTGGTAATATGGATGGACCATTGGTCTGACCCAGTATGACCATTCTTATGTCCTACTAAGGATGTAAATAACGTGCAAAAACAGTAACCATGTAATCGATTAAAATTCTATTGGTTACACAGTTCAGTGATTACCACCCCCGCATTTTACATGGGGCCCTGCTGCTGCCCCCCTGCCTGGGGATCCCCACTGCTGCCCCAGCGCCCAGGGCTCTGCTGCCACCCACATCAGCATCCCAGCTTGCCTGGGGTGCCAGCTGCCAACCCCAGGACAGGGCTCTATTGCTGCAGCACATGAGGTCTGCTGCTGCCCGGCATCCCAGCACACCCAGGGTCCTGCATCAAGCTTATCAGATAACTGTTTAAACTCTTATAACCCTATGCCCTACAACATTTAATATATTTATTGGTGACCAGGAAGAAAACAAAATCCTCACCAATAAGGTCTGTAGATGAGACAAAAATTGGGGAAGTGGTAAACAATGAAAAGGACAGGTCACTGATTCAAAGTGATCTAGCTTGTTTAGTTAACTGGGCATAAGTAAAGAACATGCATTTTAATATGGCTAACATCAGTTATACTCAGACTGAGGCTTGTGATCCACAAGTGGCTCGTCACTGGGTCTCCTGCAGCTCATCGCAGAACATGATATTAAAATACTGTGAGATTTAATTGATTAATAACTTAGACTGGTTAATAATCAGGATACTTTTACTATGTGATTAACCAAATGTATTTGATAAAATAATAATACTTGGTCAGTCATTTTGCTGTGAAAATCATATATAAATTAATATTTCTCATCATACTGTTTAAATATGAATATGTAGTACTATAGTAAATGAAACAATTAAGCCACACTACTGTGGCTCTACTGTGGTCGCTAATTTGGCTCCTAAACCAGAGGTCTGAGTATCACTAAGCTAAATGTAAATTTGTAAACATTCTAGGAACAAAGAATGTAGCCATTCTTATGGGATGAGGGACTCTATCCTGGGAAGCATTGACTCTGAAAAAGATTTGGGGGGGATCATGGTAGATAATCAGTTGAACATGAGCTCCCAATATGACACTGTGTCCAAAAGAACTAATTCAATCCTGGAATGCAAGTAAGTATAGGGAGGCTATTTTATCTCTGCATTTGGCACTGGTGCAACTGCTGCTGGAACAGTGTCCACCTCGTGTGTCCACAGTTCAAGAAGGATGTTGATAAACTGGAGAGGGCTCAGAAAAGAGTCATGAGAATGATTAAAGGATTAGAAAACCTGCCTTATGACATTAAAATAAATAGATTGAACTCTTTGAATCTCACAAAGAGAAGGTTAAGGGTGACTTGATTACAGTCTATATTTAATAATAGACTCTTCAATCCAGCAGAGAAATGTATAACACAATCCAATGGCCAGAAACTGAAGCTAGACAAATTCTGTCTGGAAATAATGGTGATAATAATTAATAATTGGAACAATTTACCAAGGGTCATAGTGGATTCTCCACCACTGACCATTTTTAAATCAAAATTGGCTGTTTTTCTAAAAGATATGGCCTAGCAATTATTTTGGGGAAGTTCTATGGCCTGTGCTATACCGGATATCAGATTAGATGATCATAACAGTCCTTTCTGGCCATAGAATCTGTGAATCTCTGGGTACTACAGCCAGGAAACTGAGAAGCCATATTCTGCTTCAACTGTAGCTCCCTAGTGGCCTCTTTAATGGAGCAGAAGCATCTGCTGTACAATACTTAAAGTAAAAAAAGTATAACAGAAAAAGCACTTTGACAAGACTCCAAAAATGCATCTGCTTTCCTTTTAAGACATTTATGACAATTGTGAATTTACCTTACTACAAATATCTAAAGCTTGGATCAAAGCTAATATGAAATCCAGTGCCTAAGCAAAACTTTGCTACTTTAATGGTGCTTGGAAACAGATTTTTCTATGAATAAGTAATACTTTTCATTATGCAGTGAATTACATGACAGGATTTTCATCAGTGAATTGTCAGATTATTGATCAACATTTCCTCACATAGACCCAGGATGGACATGGCTGTGCAATGTTCATATATATCAAACAACAACATCTGGGTTGCAGGTTCCATCACCAAATAATATGCTAGCAATGTGCAAAGACTGCTTGAAACAAGACATTTATCCAGTGACTACATGTAGGAAATGGAATATCTCCATTTAAAATTAGTTTCAACTAATTATTTTTGACTTGACATCAATAATTCATTGGGATTCTCTCTCTCTCTCTCTCACATACACACACACACTTTTTGTTCTAGTCAAGCTGAGCAAGTCTCCTTCAAAAGATATTCAAGCAAAGTCCCAGCATTGGGACTTTTTCTTAATAGACTTCACTGTTTAAAAACATGGTTTTCAGCATCACATTCAAGGGGAAGTTAAAAATACAACACCTAATGGAAGCCGAATTCCAACCCCCAGGATCTATATTAGGCAGCAGTTCTTCCAGAGGCTGGCCCAGAACCCAGGAGACAGAGCCTCAGGAGTCAATGGGGCAGAGCAGCATCATGGTTGGGAAAGCGGGAGAAGAAAGAGGACAGTCCAGGCAGGGTGCCCTCACCCCACTCCCCATTTTTGTCTGGAAGCTCCTTCACAGCATTTGCAAACTCCTTCTATATGGACCCATCCTCCCAAAGAGCAATTTGGATCAGGAGTCTACCCAGCAAGCAGTTCCCTAAAAGGCACAAAGCAGCATGGCTTTTCCTCAGCCCTCTGACATCTGCCAACATTACTTGTGTGAGATGCTGTTGATTCATGAAGTAAACAATTATTAGGAAGGAAGTCTAGAGAGGTCATTGGAGGAAAGATGGCGAGTTGCACTGTGAAGGACAGACATGGGAGTGATCAGTTAGACGAGAAAGAGGATGGGGGCGATGCATAGTACCTAGACTTGTTTTCTCACACGTTACCTATCACAATTCTGGAAATTATATACATATATATATTTATATAAGATATCAGAACTTTAACAGAATATTAATTCAGCTGGAAAGAAAGAGAGAAAGCTGCATCTCAGGGAGCTGTGGTCATGGAGTAAAGTGCAATCCTGCTTTCTCTTGCCCGCTGCTACAAAGTGTTTCCAATGTAGCATGTGCTTCTGCAGCTGGGAGGATGGGTGCTCGCCTCTTTAGAAAGATCACATTTAGGATGGGTTTTTGGTTTGTTTGTTAATTTTAAACATACTGAAAAAACTGCCGGGAGGAAGTCAAGCAAGAGAAGGCAAATGGTGATTTTCAAAAGTTTATAGCTCAAAAAAGCAAACGGAATTTCACAGAACATGCATAAAACACATTTCAGTCAACTTTCAAAGGCCTTCTGCAAACAAGGGAAGCATTCAAGCGTCTCAAAAAAGTTCTCAATAAACTTATAACAAAATGTTGGGCAACCTAAATATAGCAGTCACTACAATTTACCTCCTAGAATAACAGATTATAATTTTTCTATCATCTGAGAAACTGGACTAGAAACAAGCATGACAATATGACTCCGCAGTATGTTTGACATGCAAATCTCTAATTAATTGTAATGGCGCTGATCTGGATGAACAAGCACAGGGCTGAGAACTCAGGAAGTCTGAAATTCTAATCCGAGTGCTGACCCTAACGCAGTGGATTTTGGGCAAACTCCTACATATTCATGTCTGAGCTTCCCCGGTAGTAAAACAGGTATAACAATGCTTACCCACCTACCTCAGTGGAGAGGGTTAATTAAAGGTCTATACATGCACTGAACGTTGTTATGGGGTAGCATTCACCTCTCGAGCGCCGCCTTGACAGAGTGTGTGTGCCTGCACTTTTTCTCTGCTTTGTGGTGAGTCTTCAGTAACTCAGCCTTCCGGTCGAGTCTCTCTCAGTGTGCATGTGAATTAAAAATTAAACCCTCTTCTGGGGTACAAGTCCAGCAGAGGCCTCTCTCAGTGCCCTCTACAATGTCTCTTTATCTGCAGCCCTATCCTTCGGCTGACTTCTCAATCAGTCCAGCAGGGCCTATAGCAGTATTCTTGCTCAAACTGTCTCTCAGTCCCTTCTGAACTCTCTCAAATTGTCCCTGTTCTGGTACAAAGCAGTGCCTCAAGGCTCCCTCCCTAGAGGCAATATCTTCATCCTCTCTGGGTCTTTTTGGCCCCAAGTCTCCAGCTGGGTTACTAGAGTTCAGTTCCCCTTCCAAAGGTGCCTCTAAGTCCAGGACTCTTCCCCAGCGGCTAATATGGGGAGTGCGGGAATCTGGACCATCCACTGCTGCAGATCCCAGCCCAAAAATCCTATAGACAGCAACTGCCCACCACGTACCTGTGTTGCTGCTACAATTCTCTGGGCCACTTCCCTGCAGCGCCAAGCACATTCTTACCCTTACCTCAGGGCCTAGTCCTGCTTGCCTCGGCCAGCACTGTTCTGTCCAAGGTCCCATAGCTCCCTCAGCCAGCCAGGCACACCATCTATGCTCCTCCAACTCTAGCAAGCAACTGAACTCACTCTGGAGGCTAGCCCTGCAGCTCATTTTATGCTAGCCTGCTGGGCCCTGATTGGTTGCGTCCCACAGAGCCACTCTAGGGCAGCTTGGCGGCCCTCTCCACTGCCCTTTTCTGGGGTGGGGTGTGGCAGGTCCATGAGGCCTCCAGCAGGGTGCTCAAGACCTAGTCCACCCTGACACAAACGTATAAAGGACTATGAAAATACTGGTATTATTATGGGAGTTCAATAAATGTAAGGATTGAAGTCCTAGCTTCAGTACCAAACACAAAGAACTGCCTGAGAGATCAACAGTAATTATACTGTTATTTTACTGCCCTCCAAAAAGGTAAGTGGTTTATTTCTCCCCTCATTCCCTCATTTTAAGAGCCAGATTCACATGCAGCTTATATGCAAGTACCCATCTGTTGAGTGATAAAAAGTGGTGCTAAATGAAAATTCAGATAGTGCCACAACAAAATGCATAAGGCAGACAATAATACAGTGGAAATGTATCAGCACAAAGAAGCCAGCAAGTCATGAAAGACCTACTGCACAGATGTCATTTGCTAATAATCACAAGATAGGGGTCAAACACATACAAGATTAAACTATTTACAGTTTATATAATTTACTCCGTCCATAGGCACTTCACAAGGTTTATATCAGATCTCATTTACCAAGCCAAAAAAAATTGACTAAATTAAACTAGAAACATCTCAATGGTGTCAGAGTCCTGAAATTCGATTACAACTGACTACACTCTGTTGTCAGAGATGAGTAATAGCCCCACAGTGGCATGAAGATCAAGGGAAAAGTTGTCAATAATGGTAGCAGCAACAGAAGCTCCAACTCTGCCTGAACTACAGCTTTTAAAAACTCCATTCAAATAAGTCTTTTCTCTGGGATTTTGGAAAAATCATCACATACAGTGCAATACATTTATAATTTAAAAGTCTCTTCTCAGGATAGATTAAATTCAGTGACAGCTGGAATGAAGCTACCACATCAAGTTAGACAAAGAACCTTCTCCCAAGACAAAAGACCTTCTCTCCCAGGACTGAAGAAGAATTCATCACGGCAGCACATACTTAAAATTTTAAAAAGCTCTTCATTGAGACAGCAAAATGCAACAGCAGGAGCAGAAGCTATTAAGATGAATAGAGCCACTGCTATCAAAAGAACCTTAAAAACTCTTCTGAGAGCCACAGAAAAGGCCTAGATCCATTTACAAATTATTAATTTTTTTTTCCAGAGCTGGACAGGAGACTCAAAATAATAAAAAAAAAAACTTGACAGGTGCCTGAGGCTGCCAACAATCAAATCCTTTGAGTCAAAAGTGCTTAGCTTTATAGATGCAGTGCTGTTGTAGCCATGTTGGTCCTAGGATATTAGAGAAAATGTGAATGAAGAAATAACTTTTATCAGAATAACTTCTGTCGGTGAGACAGACAAGCTTTTGAGCTTACACAGAGCTCTTTTTCAGGTCACTTGAAGTATGCTTTTACCTACTTCAGGTGATCTGAGGCAAAGTTCTGTGTAAGCTCAAAAGCTTGTCTGTCTTAGCAACAGAAGTTGGTTCAATAAAAGTTATTTCCCCTCTCACCTTGTCTCTCTCAGTTTTACATCATTTGAATAAACCAAGACTATGTCAACGAAAAGATTACAGATGCAAGTTTTCCATTCCCCTGATCACCACTACCACACTCATCATCTGTTGGGGATAACCAAAGCACCGTCTCCCTACCAACACAGTATTGAAGACACGCAATTCTACAGTAGGTAAATGCATATGGCTTCCCAGAGCCAAGAGAAAAAGAAGTAAGGTTGTAAGATTCAAAAACATTACTTATTCAGCAAACTGGAAAGACATTGCAAAAATAAAGCCCAGGGACTTCAGAGATAAATCCTCACACAGACTCAACCTTCAGATAAGAAGCCCTTTCACATCCATTCTCCATTTCCGTTTCCAATAAGAGCTACAAACCCAATGAACCAAAACACCCATCCATTACACATGCTTCACAGAGCCAGAAGTGCTATCAGCCTGCTACAGGACACATCCAGTAATTTATTGCCCATATACCTCACATACAGACCAGAGCATTGATTAATGCCCAGCATGGCTTCTCTTCTCACTCTACAAACAGTCCCTCATCCGTCATAGTATTATGAATCAGACTGCCCAATCTCTCTCTCCCATCCTCCCAACACAAATTGAAGACTCCACCATTTCTTCCCCATTCACTCTTTCAACATGAATTGGAGACTCCTCTCATCAAAGACAACTAGAAATACAATCCATGCTATACAAAATTTATCAGTTCATAAGAGAAAGAGGTCTATTTTGACTGGAACGACCCAAGGCCATACAATTTTACTCAATGATCCCTGCATCCAGCCCAACAGCTTGTGGTTGAACTAGACATTAGCACATATCTTTAAATCAAGACCAGATGCCATGTGATAGTGAATTGCTAATGTTTCAACGGTTAATTACCCTCACTGTTAAAAATGTGGTGACTTCAAATTCCAAACCACAGCTCTCAGAGTACACCCATTCATTAAACCAAACTAAGCCACTCTTTAAACAAGGAAGGAAAGGGAAAAGTGAAGAGACTGTATTGCGCTTGCATTTGTAGTCTTTTTTTTTTTTTTTTTTTTATTCTAAAGCAGAGAGAATGATAAGCACGGTCTCATTAGGTCATAACTGTGACTCCATAAGTCACAATAACCTCTCACTATACTTATTTAAATATTCTCTCTGTAGAGCTAGCAGTTCAAAACACCACACAACCATGTCAGTGCACCAAACTAAGACGTGAAAACAAAGCCCCATATTCTATGTGACACATTAGAACTAAAATAGTGGCAACATTCCTCCAAGCTCTCTCCTCACTGACCTCCACTCCACTCACTAGGACATTCACTGTAATATAAAAATAGTAATGTTTTATTTAAACAAATTTAAATATTTTCAGTGAGCTAAGATTTTTACATTAACTCCTGCCTGCACTGTATAAGTTTCCCCAACATCATCAACTACGTAGGTGAGGTAGGGCTGAGGTATGAACAGATTCCATCCATGTCTGTTTTGAGCTGTCATTTGAGACTGTGGGAATTTTGTCTGCTTGGTTTTATACATCATATTTTACTCCGGTCTCCCTGTGCGTCCATGCTCTCTCTCTCTACGCACTCTGCCACACAGAACAACTTTAGGCCCTGAGTATGAGGTCGATGAACTGTGCCTCCAGTGCTTAATTTGTGCCAGGGTTCAGCACCAACACCTCTAGGCTTGGCAGTTCATAGCCCCGCACCTCTGGCCTTATTGCATCAATTATGAATGTAAAAAGATTGCTTGAGCCCCAGAAACTCTTTCATTACAAATTAAGCACTGTCCCTCTCTGACAAAAAAACCTACATATCTGATCACCAGTGGAACATCTAGATCTAGAGATAAGAGTTCCAAAGGGCGAATGGATTTTCTGCTAGCTTATCTTGCTGGTAGGCCAACCCTGGCAAGGACCCATTCTTATACTGTCCTCATAACCATAGTGTCCGAGCACCTCCCAAAAGTGCATTATGGAAGGTGACCAGCACTTGTCATTTTCTAGGAAAATTCTGTGAGGCTTTTATGGATTTCTTTTATGTCAGCCCCACTATGTGCTTTTTTATATATATATATATATATATATATATATATATATATATGATAGCAAGATCAAAGCAGTGCCTTGCACTTAGAATGGAAAGTGATGAGGTCTGCTCCTGTGGGAGTTGGCTCTGCAGCCTTGCACTGGCCCTTGAGAAAAGCTCTATCTTCTGACTGAGGAATGGAAGTATCGACCAATCGCTATCCTGAAGCTTCAGGCAATCTCTGAGAAAGGGGACAATTAGGGTTACTCACATCTAGGAAGGCACAGGTGGAGGCTTTGGTTTTGCTGTTCAAGAAGCACTTGAGGCTTTTTGAACCTCCTCTGTCCCCTCCCATTATGGGAAGCTGATGAGGTAACTTTAAAATTTGAGGGATGGATTTAAATTTCTCATCTTGTACTCCAACACACTTTGGCAAAAGGATTATTAACTGTACTCAGCTCCTAATCCTGACATCACATCAAACAACATCAGACAAGTTTAACATGTCTGTTAATATTATCAGCAGTGAAACTTCACAGTTTACACTTTTCACACAGCTATTGTTTCAAGATATCTGCAGACTCAACTGAACAACACTGCATCATTATGTTTATTTACTTTGCAATCATTGCATCTTGAGTCTTAAATTTGTTTTAAAATGAAAGCACAGACTCTTAACCACAACTCTGTGGCACTTTAAATGTGAACTTGCATTATGTAGCAATTTTACAGGACTACATGATAATATTATACATAAGGTAATGAATGAACCAATCTGGTTTTTCCTCACATACACACACACACAAAAGGAGAAAGCAAACAAACAGTAAGTAAAACAGTGGCATGTAAATTAGACAGTTGAAGTTCTTAACACTTCAATAAAGCATTCACATAGGTCCGCAATCAGGCAATTTTTAATCTAGCTGTCTCCCTTTAAATTGTCTCACTTTCTGGACAAGAAGAATAACTTCAAGAAAAGGTTTTGCTTAAGAATCTCGAGCTCTCTGGTGTCAGAAGTCAAGAATTTTCTGACATCCAGAATGAATGCAAAAATCAAGAGGAACAGAGGATTCGCCCACTCACAGGGTCAAAGTATCATCTGTTTCATTCTCTTCATCCACAGAATTAAAAAAATCTTTCAAATACTGATTTTTAAACACTGCTGAACATAAGTTTTTCCAACCGTTCAAGATTTAATGATACTATTATTATGAATTTAGGACCATATCTACATGCTGATAGCTTTGATGGAAGCCATCCTCCAGCACTAGGTATAATATATCTTTCTTTTCGTGCCAGAATGTTACTTATCCTCATAGAACAGACCGTATTTACGTAAAATGAGGAAACAATTTTTAACAACTGTAGACTTCCTATTAAATCAGTCATAATTGCTAATCCTCTGGCTACTGAACATTTCTAACAAAAAGGCACCCGATAACACTGTCTGATGCTTTTGTTTACTTTACTTACTAATATCAATCAAACGAAATACTTTGACCAAATCCACTGGGATAAGAAATACTTTTTATGCAATAAATATTTTATTTATCTCAAAAGTTTTCCACACATAAATAGTTTTGACTAGATTGTTTTGTGTGCAAGTAACTGCATGATATTCAGAGTTTCTATTACTCAATTGTCAAATACATCAATTGATTTATTTTCCATTTTTAGAAATTCCATAGCAGCCAATATACCTAGTATGAAAAAAAAAAAAAAAGATGCAATTTTTCCACAAAGAGAATGAAACAGCCAAGAACATCCAAGTAATGGGTGGATCAGTCACACACATGTACTATGAGCTAGTGAATTAGCAGATATTCCTCACAGTACAGTAAAATTCATCCTGAAGGTTTAATCAAGTCTTGATCACAAATCTGGCAGCAAGAAAGATGGCTTGTTTTTAAGATCTGGATGCAAACACAGTAAATGTCAATAGCTAATAGGCTTGGCCTGAATGAGACCCAGTGCAGCCAGGTGCTGTATAAGTTTCTCCATACAGCTCTGCCAAAACATTTTAACTCTGAATTATAATACCCTGGATTTTTAGACTCACTAAGAATGCTGGAGAAGGCTGTCACTTGTACTGAATTTGAATTATGCCAAGTTACATGATATGAACAAATGAGGGAGTAGATGACCAAATTCCTTCACTTCTGACCAAAGCCAGGATTAACCCACTAAATCAGTTAACTCCAAGATGCAAGTCTCCTACTTAAAAGGACTGTAAAGCAGAAGGATTGATGCCAGAGGCGGCTCTATGTATTTTGCCATCCCAAGCACGGCAGTCAGGCAGCTTTCAGCGCGCGCCTGTGGGAGGTCCGCTGGTAACGCAGATTCAGCGGCATGCCTGCGGGAGGTCCACTGGTACTGCGGCTTCAGCACACTCGCCGCCAAATTTCCGCTGAAACCACAAGACTGGCGGACCTCCCGCAGGCATGCTGCAGAAGGCAGCCCGACTGCCACCCTCACAGTGACAGGCAGGCCGCCACCTCCTGTCCTCCCCCGTCTTGCCTCCCCAGGCACACGCTTGGTGCGCTGGTGCCTGGGGCCGCCCGATTGATGCTCTCCTTGCTAAGGAAAAAGCTATTTGTTGAGTTGTAAGCATGGCCATCTCATTAGGCCTGCATAATCAGAGCAGACGTTCCCCACACCTCAACACAGTGATGTTGCCTTTAACTTTTTTCAACTTGGCTGGTGCAATGGAAGACATGCCTAGCTTCATCTCTGAAAATTACAGCCCCAATTTTCAGTCTCAAACAGCAACAATATTAGTTCTCATAGGAGAAATTCCACTTTCCAAGACCAAAGTTTAGACTCTTGCTCTTATGCACTACCATTGAAGAAAAACTGAAAAGAGAGTGAGGTTTTTAAAAATGGATTAATACATGAAGGAAATATTTGTTTTAGAGACACAAGTGTATTAAATAATTAAACATAAGTTTTAAAAAAAAAATCAGGAAAAAAAGGGAATGGAAGCCACTTCCTAACCTCATCTAAATCCAAATGAAGAGTAGCCACAATTAGCCAGTCTTTCAAGTCCACTATCTGTGCCTGACACATTACAAACAAAATCAATATAGAAAAGCTCTGAATATCAAAGCCTGACAGTTCTATTCATGTAGTTGAAAAATTTCAAATGCAAAGAAAAACTACGCATAAAAATAAAACAATGTGATTCAAAACTGTACATTCTGTACATTTTGCATGAATCTGATGTTACTCAAACAATACAGCATGATCTTCCCATTCTAACGTCTGGTGCTTTATTTGATAATTGAGAGCCACATAAGGAATTTAAGAAAATTCCTCTGAACATTTTTGGCTTTTGGGATAATATTGTTCCATTTTGTGGAAAAGCAGGTTTGTCATATCAGCAAGTGTCCCTACATCTCCTCCCATGAACAAAACTCTCTCAAAACAGAGACTGGCATCCTGGATTAGCTGAAAAAGATTACTTTGGATAACTGTTAAAGGAGTTAACATTTTCACTGCCACTAAACTCCAGCATCACTGACCACCCACAGAGAGTGTCATTTTTAAACACGGAGAACATATCACGAAAAATTAACAACAACTGGCACTGCTGAATTATTAGGCCCAATTCTGATCATACACCATGATGTTTTATGTTGGAGTAAACCCATTGACTTCTATGGATTATTCCTGATTTACATCAGTGTAAGCAAGAGAATAAGACTCACTATTCCTCAACATCTATAATGTGAGTTTCTCTATATAGCTCAACACATAATACTTCATTCCTGTGATAAGGACCAACAGAAAAGTTACAGTACTGTAAATAACTAACCTGTTATTTAGGAATATTTGATGCAATAATGGAGGATTTCATCAGTCAAGTTAAGTAGTTACACATTTCATAACTATTATGTGACTTTAAAGCATTCTGAAGTAAAAAAGGCATTTCTCATATAAGCCTGTGGGAGCAGAGCTTGCCTGTAGTTTCTGCTCTCTGATAGAGTGTTTAACCAACGCTGGTTTGAAAGTATTAAGTAAAGCTGAAGACTTTGCACATTTCTTGTAAATAAACAAGATTGCCTCACAGAAAATACCAGATCCCATCAATTTCAAATTCCATATCTAACAATTGGCAGGGCCCCAGACTTTGACGAGCCACTCAGGTTAAAAGAGGCAACATTTTAGAAGCCAAATTCTAATATAATGTGAAAAATACTCTGATCACAACATAAAAGAGTAACACTGAATACTTAATTTCTTAATAAATAACTAACCATCCCATAGAAAGAAGATATTATCAGTTTCAGATACAGAAGAATGGAGAGAAAGTAGATCCAATTTATATGCATGGGAAAGCAGGAAATTATAGCTTTGTGTAGTAAATTCCATTTTAATAAAAAGGGAATGTGACATCTAAGAGCCTGATCCTAATGAGAAGACTCTTGTTGACTTTAATAGGCATCAGATCATGCTCAAATAAAGCATAATTACAAATTTAGGTCCTGATCCTACACATACGTATGCAAACTGTTACACTGAGCTCACGAGTTTGCAGGATGGAAGCCACAATGACCATGAAGTTCCTCTACCTTTCCCATACATTCCAAAGAGAACTACATTCTTGCAGTTGTGTTCTGCATCATGAGCCTGAACTACACCTCTAGCCAGATATAACACTACCTGATATAACACGGTAAAGCAGTCCTCTGGGGGGGTGGGGCTGCACACTCTGGAAGATCAAAGCAAGTTCGATATAACTCGGTTTCACTTATAACGCAGTAAGATTTTTTGGCTCCCAAGGACAGCGTTATATCGGGGTAGAGTTGTATCAGTAAAACAACACAATCCGCCCAGAGACCATTCATAGTTAGAGACAGCTAATCAGCAACAGGTATTCCTAAGAACCACTGCGTGGATGCATATAACTATAAGCTTTAGTTATTTATCACTACAATGATTATTCACGTTTTATTTAGTCTGATTAAAAGCTTACCTGTGCCTAAGGTGATAAACCACTGTAGTTATTCCATGGGCATAATGGCTGCTGAAGTTGAAACTATGACTCTCTTGGAAGCTTTGGTTTGTTCCAACACTAGACCAGGAAAAATGAGTACAGTTTATATTTTATAAGGGAAAAAAAGGCTCTTTAAGTTTGTTCTGAAATGTACCACAAGCATGAGAGTTAGTTTTACCTTACAAGGTAACTTTTCAGTTCTCCACGATAATTGATGACTAGCAGTTCAGCTGACCACTGGGCACTTGCTTTATATTCTACAAAGATCAATCCAGCAACTGCGTAGCTCAAATCTCCTGGAAAACTGGTTGCCTTTTACCAAAAAAACAAAAAAAAGACAGACGTTTATATGTAAAACACAAGAAAGTAGCTAAGCTGAACTAGCAGAAATAATTCATATATTGCATTAGTTCCAGGGGAAAATGAGTTTGCCCTTCACAATACTAAGAAAAAAGCAGTCATGTTAACACAGAACATAAGGTGCTTAGACAATATATTGAGGGAAAGTGATTAAAAGATATCCAAAAATGTTAGCTCATAATAACTTGTCCTTCAGGCTGTGAAAGGTTTATTGCTTTTAATTCTGAAATTGTTATTAGCTTACTGCAAACAGCATTATGTCTCCTCAAATAAAAGATCACTTTGTTGAGATCCCTGTAGCAGCAATGCCAACTTTGGACTGTTATCAAATCAGAATATAAGCTGCAGTTTCAGACCTGATCAGTACTTTTATAAGAGAAAAAAAAATGGAAATTCGGATGCTATTGTGGGTAGCGGTGCTGGCAGTGTTCCCTTAGAGCAGAGATACTTAGACCTCAGTGGTTCAGGAGCCAAATCAGTGATAAACATTACCCAAAAGAGCCATAGCCAGTGTGAATTCACTGCTTCGTTTATATAGGTGTATACAAATAGTATACACACATATTATCCTTACTGCAAAATGATTGGTTAATAACTCAGACTGGTTAACAATTAAATCACACAGTATTTCAATATCACGTGCTGCAAAGAGCCACAGGAGAGACATAAGAGAGCACTTGCAGCTCATGAGCTCAGTCTGAGTATCATTGCCTCAGAGTGTGATGCCCCAGTAAAGTGTCAGAGGCCACCAAAAGCTGTTGGATCTGCCATATTTTTGGATGAGAGTCAAGATAAAGTTCCAGTCAACTGTGTTCTTTGAAAATCAATTGGTACTTTCAGCGAAAATAATAAACAGGAATAATGTACTTGTTCATTTAACACTTACAGCTCAATTGTATTTAGTCATGATAAATACTTTATACTATACTACTAAACTCTAATAGCACTTTTGTAAAAGTAACAGTCTTTGAAATGCAAGTCCTTGCACTAGAATATACTGTTATTAAACTTCTACAGAGGAGTGAGTAGAAGCAGTCATTTGTGTGCATACAAGTTACACAGGGTTCCACTGTATGAAACTTTATTTAATAAAGAGGGTAAATACCGGAGAAATGACAAAGAGCTCACTGCCCATCAGGTCAAATACTCTCACAGTTCCAGTGCTTTCAGCATAGGCAAGCAGTGTGCAGTCATGACTCCATGCCACTCGTCTCCACTGTGTGTTAGGATCCCTCGGCACTACAGAGAAGGAAGATATAAGATGTATTCATAAAAATAATATGGCCATGGTTTCAATGGTTACACTATAAACTGGACTCAACTGTTCTCATCTATCAACTTTCTGAATCTTAATTAGGACAATACAGAGTTTTGTTGGATCACGTAAATGAATCTTACTGTGACTCATCCACTGTAGTGGAAAACCTTGCAATTAGGAATCTGAATTTCCTAACTTTTGTACTATAAATATGTCATTCTTAACACAGCATCAATGTACTGCCTCCATATGTGGAATCTTTTTAATAATCTTAAAAATAGAGTGGTGTAAAAAAATGGAAGAGATATAACAGAAACTCTGCCTCAAATTTCCTTATTACAGAGACACGATAATTTTTGTAGATAGGTGCTACATAAAAGTGTATTCTCTAAAGACCATAAAGAGTTCAGTCATCGCGCTGTGCACTTATTATCGTCCAGCAACAATAACTGATCATCCTACCACCTGAAAATAAGCATCCACTGGGATAATGAGCAAAGAGAAGATGACAGCCTATTCCAGGCAGCCTATCCCATTATCTAACAGACAGAAAATTAAGACTAGCAGAAGGAGAGAGAGAGACTGACTTGTTTGGTACATACAGTATAAGTCAAATATAGCCCCTTTCATTTCCAGCACTATAGTATTACCCTACTGAAAATTATTGTAAAAAAAATTTTGGAAGCTTACTGTAATTCTACTTTATGACCACTATTGCATCTGTCCTACCATCATACTGCATTGATATGGCTGTTTTAAAGGAAGAGCTCCCTTCCTCAGACATAAAAGTTGTCACATTTGAAGGAGTCATTTAAACACAACGGGTAACGTTTCCAAAAGCACCTTAATCTCAGTTTCAAAATGATTTAGGAGCCTAAGTCTCACTGAAAGTCAATGAGATTTATGGCCCATGCTTTTGAAATTTTCCCCAAGCATGGCAGGAGGTAGCCAGATTAATAGGATAGAGAAGGTAAAGGACTCTGTTTTAGAGTTACGGTAGCTTAAAAAAAAATAAAAAATGAAGTACTCCCTTCAGCTCCTATTACAAACATTTATTTGATCTTTAACTGAGCTTTGGTAGAGGACAGCTGAACCACTGTGCAATCACACCATAACCAAGATACTACTGTACACATCAATGCTTGTAGCCTGTCTATTTTTTTTATATTCAATACTCTACAACTGCCTCAACATGCTCTTAACTCTACCCTCTCCACATCAGAGATTCAGGCTCAGTACCCTAGTTAGGGTAGAGGAAGGAAAAAGTGGAGAAAACACAGTCTGTCAAACTGTATCAATGTTATTAAAAGGTACTTCCTTAAAAGAGCATATGAATAATCTTTTAAACCCAATAAGCAATAATACTGCTTAAGAAACCTCCTTGCCATAAAAAAAGTTTTGCATACCTTGACATTTTCCAACAATGGATCCAAAGTCATCTTTTGCAGACCTGTAAATCATGAACACGTAATTAACTGAATTTTGATGAAGAAAACTGACAAATACTGCAGCATTTATAAAATAACTAGAAAACACTGAAAGTGCATAATTTGAGAATTTGCACAGTTAATTTTACTTTCTATTAAGACATTTGATTCCATCCTCAGACAGCCAAGATGGTTTAAAACATAGTTTAGGATCTCTCTCTTTCCAATCCATGGACAAGACTGCTCAAAAGAGTCAGAGGCATCCATTCCACCAGATTATATTAGCACCTGAAAAACTAGGCAGGTAAATGTGGGATCTACACAAGCTCAGTATCCTTTAAGGCTAGTATTTCATAAACAATGTAAAAATTCAGCCAGTTACAGCTACACAGTAAAAATGCAAACTTCAACCTTACATTCTAGGAAGTTTGATATTTGTGATGTTTTGTCTATTTTCATCCAAATGGTTTTCATACATTTTCTTCTTTTACATATAAATAGCAGGTTTGATCTTCCAGCAAATGGATTTTTGGGAAGCAAGCAAATACACTTGTTCTGCAGATAGGTATGTGGTGGTTGCTATTGAACTTGCAAATGAAGGTGGATACGTTGTCTTTTTGGGGGAGAGGAAAGTAAAACTCTCTACATCATTTTACTCAAATCAGTATTATTTGTACAGCATCATAAGTTTTCAAGGCACTTTATAGATAAGTAAAATGACAGCTCCTTGCCACAATCCAGTGAGATTCCAAACAACTCCTCTTCTTTCTGCAATGTGACTTCAATGGGAGATGAGGGCACTCAGCACCTCAGAAGGTTGAAGCCAGAGATTACTTAACAGAGCAAGAAATAAAATACAAAGGAGAGGGAGCTGCAAAGGAGGACAAAAGCAGTGAAAGAACATGAAATGTGCTTAGTGAGGTTCATCCATCTTGTTCATGCCTCTATGTGTCTTCATTTTTTAAAATGTAGTTTTTGTGTTTATGGGCAGTGTCAGGAATAAGGCTGAGGGTGTAAAGCTGCTGCTTTTACAGTTAATGGGTTCTAAGACTATTTCACAAATTATGATGCCTAAAATACAAACATTTAACTTTAACTTTAAAAATATAGCTTATAAATCCCTAACTTCATTTTTTCAAGGTACTCCATGAAATTGGTAGTGAAATGATAGATAATACTGAGTTACCTGATTTCTACACACTGGTCCTGAACAACTGCCAACAGCTTCCCATTACTGAAACGAGGGGAAAAAAGCATTTCATGTTAAAATTCAATTACAATAAAAAGTTGCTTTTGTTAAACATGGGTCACAAAACTGGGTATCATTTTACAAACTGAGATTTAAATTCTGTCTTACATTCCAAGTGAAAATAATTGGGTGGTGACCAGGGTCACCCAGAGGATTCAGGGGGCCTGGGATCTTCGGCGGCGGGTCCCGGGGCGGAAGGACCCCCCGCTGCCGAAGACCTGGAGCAGAAGAAGCTTTGGGGGCCCAGGCCCCACGAGAGTTTTCCGGGGCCCCCAGAGCAAGTGAAGGACCCTGCTCCAGGGGCCCCGAAAAACTCTTGTGGGATCCTCTGCGGGGTCTGGAACAAATTGCCCCACCTGCCCCTCCCCCCTCTGGGTGGCTCTGGTGGTGACAATTACTAGAAGATACTGGTCCCCATTATGTAAATTAGCACAGTTAGATTCCATACGTCACTGGCTGCACCATATCACTCAGTACTATTAATATCTCATTTTTTATTAGCACTATTAAAAACATCTAAAATGGTTGTTCCAAAGGAGATCAGAGTCAAACACTGCTGAAGGATAATTTTAAAGCCAGAAATATTTGTAATTATGCCTGCTAAGACAAGAGTTAATCAAATATCATGCTTCAGGGTGTCAGCTGATCACTACTGGGGCGATGAAGGAAATTCCCATCCTGCTGCAAAATATACAGCATTGCACAATTGAGGGAAGGGGTCCTCCTTTCTTCTGAAGCATCAGGCATAGACCATTGCCTTCAGCCGGATACCAGTCTCACTGGACCTTTGTTCAGATCCAATATGACACATACTATGTTTGAGAGCCACAGTAAAAACACCTTGTGTAAAGCTATTACAAACTAATATCAGGGCGTGCAATCCTCCTATGTATACATTTTCCATTTCTTAGAAAAAAATCATTCATTTTATTTAACTATTGCAAAACAGCTATTTTCAGTCCCAGAATTTTTCCACACATTAAAGGCCAGACTTAGAAGGTGCTGAGCAGCTCCGGGAAACCACATTATACTCACCTCCCACTAACTTTAATGGAACTTGATGACATCGCATCTTGCAGGTTCTAGGACTTTAGCAAAGCAAGCCCTGACAAGTCAAGTCATCCAATAGATTCTCAGCCAAAGATTTATCCTATTCACCCTCTTCACATGCAAATTAAGCTCGCATTCAGGGGTGAGCAGGAGGATGGAAGCCTGCATGCAGTTCCACACACAGCAGATATGACGGGTAAAACTAAATGAGCTGGTTCAGACAAGACTGCCAAACCACTAGCCTCAGGGACAGGGAGGCCACCAAAGTTAAACTCATGACCAAATCTGGACCCATAGCTTATTTTCTCCTTCTTCAGCCCATGTCTCTCTGATAAAGCTAAATTATTGCTATCTAAATAGAGTTTTTTATATGCTTGCTCAACCAACTTAACTCTTATTACAAAAATTACTAGAAAGAGTGAGTTTGCCTTTTTTCCTCCCATAAATGTATATAAAACAACGTGCATGTCAACAAAGAACACAGAAAGAAAAATGATATTCCTCTTACCTTGAAAGCACTAGATGCCAGTTGATCTGCTTGCTAACCAGACGAACAAGCCCAGCAGGGAGGGAAAACTTTGCAGGACTGAAATTACAAGTATATTTAGATTAGAATGTGAGGTTTTAAAATGGATACAATATATAACAAAACAGTAATACGTAAAGAATACATGGCAGATTAATTGATTTCAAAAGGTCACTCTAAACATATTAGCCTAAAAGTTATTGTCTATTTCAGAAAAAAAGATTCCCAGCTAGAAGTCAGATGTCCAAAACTACTTTGGGTGCTTTTGTTTTTACACAACAAATGCATACATTATGAAATCTTAAAAGAAATTTCCCACAACATACACAAATGAAGGCCCGAAAAGGCAAATGGATCCATGCATACAGACCTAAATGCCCGCCTGAAGTCCAATGACTTCAGAAGGCAACGTATTGCTGACCCTGTCAGATCCAATTCCAAGATCAAAACCCAGGTGCACACTTCATGTTAGAAAAGTATACACAGACAGATTTATTTACTTGTGTAGTCTACTGCTATTTGAAAGAAACATCTTGCCATTCAAATGATACCAAAGGGATCCAGCCAATCAGAGAGAGACAAGAAAAATCAAAAACTTAGAATCTGACTAAATGGCAGACTAAATATTGAATTGAACCTAAATAATGAAACTTACAGTCTAAGACTGTCATTTACGTATACTATATCCTGCTAGAGACCTTTCTAGAACATTTGATTTTAAACACATTATACTGATTTACAAATTAAGATTAGCAATGATGTGACAGTTCGGTGGAAACAGTGGCTCCTCCAATTCGGGAGTCTTCCTTGTATTTTTTCCTTTATTTCTTGAAAGAGAACCTAAATTTACATTTTTATTTTGTCCACTATAGCATGAGTTTATTGGAACAATTTTTACTGTGTGTTTTGTGAGACATGCATTGTATTCCGTCCTTTCTATCCCTATGCCAACCCCAATTACTTATTGGAAAAATTGTTATTTTAGACTTCTGACAACACTAGGTCACAACTTTCAAGTGGATACATGTAATCCTTAAAAAAGTGACTAGTTACTTTTCTGCATATTGGAATACTGTAAAATTCAGAGGAAGTTACAGTAGCGTGAACTGATTCTGAATATAATTGTGTTTGTTTCAAGTTTTGTATAAAAAACAAAAATGCTTTGCACTTTTAGATGACTATGTTTGTCATCAAATGATTTCTAAGCAGCATATATAAGTATAACTCCATTTTACAAATGAGAAAACTAAGGTGTTAAGAGGCTGTCTGACCTCAGGCAAATCACTTTACAAGTCAGTAGCATAGTCCACAATCATGTCTAGGGCCCTGCCAAGCACTTCAGGAAGGAGAATGACATAAGAAGATTTCTAATGACTTGAGAATGCTCACCGCAGGTAAATATCATAAGATGCATAGTAAGAACGGAGAAAAGTAGTAAGTCTGAACTCAGCACTCTAGGGAGCAGGGCCAAGGAAACATACAGTTTACAAGCTCATCCAAGAACTTGAATACGTCTAGTACAGCATTTCTCAATGTGGGCATGCAGCCACCAGGGGCTTTTCTTGTGGCCACAGCCTCCTGAGCTGTGATGAAGCAGGAGGACCCACTCCCTGCCCCTCCCTGGTGCTCCTGGATGAAGAGCTTTGGTGTTGGTTGCTGGGGCTTCCAGGAAGGGTTGGACAGCTGGTGAAGTCCCCATCTTCCCAGGGGAGGTGGGGCTCTGAATTTGGGCTTCAGCCCAGGATTGGCAAAGGGAGGCAGGCCCTGGCCACTGAGAGGCAGGCTCCAGCCCCCCAGCTGCATCCACCTCCCATCGCCCCTGGCCCCTGAAGCATCTTCCAATCCTTCATCTAGGGATTATTTGTCCCCAGACTTCCTGGGGCTGAGTAAGTCTGCTGTGAAATGTGATACCTGAATGTTGGTTAATATCACTTTTCACAGCAGATTTACTAGCTAGCAGCAAATAAATTACATTGATTTGTATAAGTATATGTGCATATTTATTTGTTTTTCCTAGAGCTAATTAAAGTATTTTAGGAAAAAATGTGAGATCGGCCACCAGCAAGAGTTGGTAGCTGCACTCTGAGGCCACTAAATAATTCGTTCTGAGAACACCGCGTCTAGTGGCACAGATAAAGCCTAGAGAGCGTACAAACTCAAGGAAAAGAAAAAACACTTGAGTTGCAGACAAGAACACTATTGTCCATCAAATCACGCAGAAAATGGAACCAGGGGACATTGTTTATCAAGAGAGGTATGGCCCTCAAACCAAACAAACAGAAATTCCCAAATCCGTGAAAACTATGTCCTGCTAAATTTCAGAACGACTAGCATGTTTGACAGTCACTTATCTGGTGGATTAGCAGGTTCATCTTAATTGTCTCAAGGGACTAGCAAGTATAAAAGTCTATCATTCCACGGGGTCAGAGGTGCAGCAGCCGTTCATAGTTAGGCTTCTGATCACAGGACCCCCTTACATAGAATCTTGCACTTGCTAGTAACAAGAATGAGATGATCATCCTCTTTCCCTTCCAATTCCTTATATTTGGGGTCACAGCAGGAATGATATGTCTCATTTTAAGGAGTTGGGGAACTGGTTCTGTCTGATCATTTACTTATTTTAAAAAGCACCCAGTGTATTCAGTACAGTGTCAACACAAGGAAAGAGAGCCCCACGGCCAATAATATAAATCTACGCATACTGTTTATTATGACTCAGCACTATGAAATGGAGTCACAGAGATAAACATGGAACCCTACACAATGCCATTTGGGTGTTTACAGTCACCTTTTAGTGCAGAAACTCACTTTTGTGGCCAAATTCTGACCGCCAATACTTGTTGGCAGCTTTAACAAGCACAATGTGGCCATAAACTGGGTTCAGTGAAACAGTAATTCTCAAGAGAAGCAGGATTGAGGAAGGAGGAGTGTCTTTACTTGCATGGCAAAAAAATAACCTTCTAAAGCAAAAAAAGTTATGAGGAAGAATAATATTTGGCAAAATTTTAATATTCTTGTTTCCAATTTCAACAAACCTACCTGTACCAGATATACTGAAGCAAAAATAATGCAGGACCTATGAAAAGAGAAAAGCAATAAATTGAGACAGTTGCTTCAACAGTTTAAAAAAAAATCAGTTCTCCAATTACAGCGGAAAATAAAAAGAACTGGGTGTGACAAATCGGGCAATCTCCTGAATAAACCTTACTGAATTATGTTTAATACCATTGGGGTCCATTTATTAAAAATGTAATTGTTAATGGGTTATTGAGGGATTCTATGTATTTCCATGGAAAAGGTAAAAATACAGCACCTCCAGGAAGTGAGAACAAAAGAAGGTGATCAGTCAAAGTCATTCCGGTTGTAATACCTCCAGAGTAACACCACTGCCAGGAAAGATTCACATAAACTAATTCAAACTGGATTCTCTAGGGAGCGACAGACAAAGAAAGGATTTTTTGGACAAATAACCTGTTAGTAAACTGATTCATGGTGTTCTTCCTGATTCAGTAAATGGACAAGACCTCTGGTCCACGAAGGCCTCAATCCTTAGGGAGGGGCTGGAAGGACTTTGGCCTACTGAGACTCCCTAAAACTGTGTTTTTGTTCTGAGCAAAGAGTGTTACAAACTTGAAACCACAGGAAGAACCCTGTGTGGGGTATGACAGACTGTTCATCAGCCACAGCCCATGTTGGAGTTGGAGTGATCTCTGGTAAGTTTATTAGCATGTGTGTAGGTTCTTTTATTGTTTGTAACATGTTTTCTCTGTACTGCTTTTGCCTTAAGAGTAAAACGTGCTTGCTTAAGAAGAGCTGTAGAGTAGATTAACTGTGGCAAACACATCTCTCTCAAGAAAAGGCAAAAAGGCCTACTTAAGCAGCCTGTCTTTTGATAGGGAGGTCACAGTTTACGCAGGGAACTGCTCAGCCTGGAACTACTCTGGTCAGAAGGGAGAGAGGCAACAGCTGAGGTGCCAGAAGCCTAGAGTGGATGCACTTGCTTGATCATAGAAGGGGAATACAGGTGCAGTTGCCCTGAATTGTGACACTGGGAACTCTCAGAAAAAAGAATATTCTTCGTTTTTCTACTTGACCACTGAATCTCAAATTTTATGAAATAAGTAAATACAGAGTTCAAACTCCATGCACTTTTGAAAACTCAGTGAAAAGTATCTGGAAGATGAAAATTACTAACATGCATACATCATAGTAATAGCAGCATGGCATGATTTTAAAATGCATTTTGTAGAAGTGTCCAGAAATCTTAACTAAAAACCATTAGGTCTGACAAGGCACATGCCAAAACCTCAAGATCATTCTGCAGTAATACAGATGCTTGTCAGATGCATGTTTTATTAGTGTGCCCCAATGGGGTACTATCTAGCCCAGGGGTTCTCAAACTGGGGGTCGGGACCCCTCAAGGGGTCCCAAGGTTATTACATGTGGGATCACAAGCTATCAGCCTCCACCCCCAAGCCCTGCTTTGCCTCCAGCATTTATAATGGCGTTAAATATAAAAAAAAGTGGTTTTAATTTATAAGAGGGGGGTGTCACACTCACAGGCTTGCTGCGTGAAAGGAGTCACCAGTACAAAAGTCTGAGAACCCCTGATCTAACCAGAACAAACTCACAACTAAGAAGATACAAAGGTGAAAATGATCAAAAGCTGTTCCCAGATTGATACATAGTATACGTTCCATTCTACTAGTCCAGCAATTCTCAAACTTTTGTACCGATGACTCCTTTCACACAGCAAGCCTCTGAGTCTGACATCCCCCCCCAACCCAATAAGTTAAAACCACCTTTTTTATCTATTTAACGCCATTATAAATGCTGAAGCCAAAGTGGGGTTTGGGGTGGAGGTTCAACCCCCACTTTGAGAACCCCTGTACTAGCCCCATCACAATACCAGGCATAGCAAAGCCTGTAAGCAGAACCCACACACAGATCATTTAAGCCATAAATATAAAACCAGTCAACAATCCTTCAATGAAAATAAGTCATATTTACCTGTAATTGCTCTAGTGATGATAAAAGATGCACCATGTTTTTTGTTGCCTCTTGGCTGTAATTACAACAATATATTAATCATGCAACATCTGAACAATCCAATATTCATGTACATACTCAGTGAATAATGCACTTGATAAACTCTCTGCTCCTCTAAAAACTTTTCATTTAATTTTGAGTATTCCCAATTCCATATGAAACTGCATAAGCTAAGAGACTGTATAACTGAACTTCAGTATGTGCCAAATTGTAATAAAAACAGAATATTATCATAGGATACAATTGTTCAATGTGCTATCACTGGTGCACTTCATTCTGATCGTGCATGAGAGTCTCTGGCTCAAAATTCTTATTTTGTGAAAGAGTAAGAACTTTCAATAGCAACAGGTCTCTTTATATATATTTCTGTCAAGTAAAACACCTATTCAGAGACCATTTTCTCTCCTCAGTACCCTTCTTCTACCTTTCCTTCTCTCACATAATCTCACTAATACTCTACTTCTGCAGCAATGCTGCTACACCCCACTTTGCATCCATTGCTTGGCACACAGAGAACTCACAATTTCTATCTCATGAAGAAACGAGCAGTGCACGAGAGCTACATAGCAATATAATCAGCCAGGACAAAAGGGAAAGCAGAGAACCAAGAAAGGAAAAAGTACACACAACCAAAAGTAGATCCAAAGAGAGGGGAGAGATAACAGAACATGGGCTAAGTGCTCTTGCCTATAAAAAGAGGAGACTACTTCTCAAAGAAAAAGAAAAGGAAGGAGGAAGAGATTTAAACCAGAAATGAAAAGGAGTATGAGAACAGAGGGATAGCACAGATAAAGAGGAAAGGAAGACATCACAAGCAGAGCTTAAGCAGTGGTTTTCAACCTGTGAGCCACAGACCCCTGAGAATCCACAGATTATTTCTAAGATTCCAAAGGGGCCCAGACCTCCATTTAAAGTTTTTTAGGGGTCTGCAAATGAAAAAAAGAGGTTGAAAGCCACTGGCTTAAATTCAATAAAAATTTATTTACATATGGTTGTCATTCTCTGGTCAAAATCTCACAGCACCAGGAGCTGAAGGAAGGAAGTACAACTACTCTTAGGTCAATGATTAGGTTAATGGAGCAGATGGTTTTATGACAATCATGCCAGTGACAAAGGTAGAAATATATATTTTTTTAAAAATTCCTAATGCTATGATTTTCAAAAATGAATGCCCACAGTTAGGTTTCCGACTCCATATTTTGAAGTCAATGGGAACTGTGGGATATTCAGCACTTCTGAAAAATCAGGCCACTTGTTACATGTCTAAATGAATGCATCTTCAGACACCTAAGTTCTAGGCTCCCAATTTGAAAATCTTGGCCTAAGGTAGAATTTCTTTTTATTTAACGTTTGCAAAGCTTTTTAAAGAAATACCTTTCACAGTGTGAGCAACTCTTTAGAATGCCTGTTTCTTGTGCCTCAGTGTGGGTGAGCTGAAGGGAGGAGTACACACAGCTGCCCCAATACACAATTTGCTCAGTGAAGTTGATCAGCCAGGCAGCAATGTGACCACAGTTTCTATATAGCACAGGTGGCCAAACTGTGGCTCATGAGCCGCATGCAGCTCTTTTACAGTTACAGTGCAGTTCCGGGAACCCCCCCACGGGCCTCCCCCTTCCACGTACAAGACTGGGCAGGAAGGAACTTGGGGCTTCTGCCCTGCAGTGGGGTGGAAGGACTAGAGGCTTCTGCCCAGCAGAAAGGGGGATAGTGGGCCTAAGGGCTTTAGCCCAGCAAGGAGATATTGGGGAAGAAGCCCTGCACCCTGGCAGGTACTGCCCCATGGGGCACACTGCATGTGTGTGTTGCAGCTCTCAAACTTCTGAAGATTACTGTATGCGGCTTCGGAGGGTCAGTAAGTTTGGCCACTCCTGCTACATAGCATTACAGTAACCATAAGTGACAAAGTTTTGACTGTTTCTTTTATCCATAATATTTCCCAGTGTGCCCAAGGGATTTATGAGCCTAAGTCCCACTGAAAATTCTAAGGAGTCATGAAAAGCTCCAAAATCGCACAGGCACTTTTGAAAGTCTCCCCCCATTACTTTTAGAGTACTTTTTTGAAAGTTTACAGCATCCACTTCTGAATTTAAACTATGTACTCTTGTTCTTCAACAGTTTAATCCCTAAAAGTAAGTCACTTACTCTCATATTAGGAACACTAGAATTTACTCTCCCTTTAACGTAGCTCCACTGGGAATTACATACACCATATAGTTACAGAGAAACCCATCTTCCAACCCATTAAGGAACCTCCTTTCTGATTCATTCATATTTAATGGACAATCTTCAAATTTCTTTCTGTTCAAGCAAATCTATACATGAATCATATCTACTTTTGCAATGACAATATATCCATTTAGCACTGATGTTTGTTGGCTGCCTAGCACACATTCATAAAAATTACCTTAAAAGAACACAAAAGTTGAAAAGTCAAGCATTCAAAAGTTAGGAAATGCCAGAATTAAGATTACATGGGCAACCATAAAATTCAGTTTCCTTATGCTTAAGCATTATCAGGCAGTCTTTAAATTACATGATCAAATACATTTTTCTTCCCACAGGACCCCTGCTTCATTCAGTGCACAGAATGAAGTGTTCAGTAAACAGTTAACTATTCAATATTTCTTTTTTTATTCTCGTATATGTGGCCTCATGCATTATTACACACTATCCAAACCCTGCATTGAATACAGAAAGTCATCATGGGCTTTTCTGTGGAGCTCTCATCACAGTATCTTGGTTATTTACAAACACTAATAAGTTTATCTTCACAACACCCCTGTGAGGTGAGGTGGTTTTATTACCATCACCATTTTACACATGGGAAAGCAGAGTACAGAGATTGGAAACCAAAATTTAGATGACACTTTTGGCTTTACTTTGAGAAACCAACACCTAACTTTTCAGAATTCTTAGCATTTTATAGCACAGAGTAAGAGAAAGAACAGAAAAAGAAGAGAGGGAAAATTTGTCCCCAAGGATACAAGGGAAAGCCACTATTCGCTGACCATAGAAAAGGGTCAAAGTTTCTCTAATGGTCCATGCAGAACAAACAGAACTTCAACAATTACCATTTTCTAATTTGTGAATTTGAAATAATGCTTACCCAAACTTTGTGCTGTGATATCTACTCATGAGAAGCTCTGAAAACATACCAAAAATTGTATGCCCTCTCCACTCAGTACATGTTGCAGATGTATCAAACCCTGCCAGAGCTTTAATATGAAATAATTTCATTTGCATCATACACTGTTTACTTGACAGAGGACATGGTTTTCATAAGAACTTCCACTGGGTCCTTTGATGCTGTGAGTACTTAATATTTCTGGAGATCAGGCCCAAAGTAAACTACACAATGAATACTTCTCCCTGACAATTTTCTGTATGTTTGTTAAAAAGTAAAAACCTAATCAATATTGGTTATTGGTATAAAAAGGACAGAAGATTTTTAAAAAAATATCTAAAACCATAGGTGCTAGTACTAAGGGTGCTAGGGGGAAGCAGCACCCCCTGGCTTGAAGTGGTTTCCATTATATACAGGGTTTACAATTGCACTCAACTGCTTTCAGCACCCAGATTGTAAACATTTGTTCTTGCACCTGTGACAGCACACGTGTAAAAGTGAGATGACAAACTGGAGGGGACTCACTTCTCCCTCCCACTGAAAGCAGCATTCAGTGGCACAGGACAGGTGTTTTGTCCGCGCCCTGGCTATCGTGATGGATTTACGACCGCTGCATATAAGGGTGGCCTCAGCTTCTTGGAGAGAAGGAATCCCCCCACTCAGGATTAATGTTAGGGCTTGGTCTCATTTTGTCCGGCTAAAGGGTTTTGCTGTGTGCCTGTAAATTTCACCCGTGCAAGATCCCCCCAACGTGAGCCCAAGCCCCGCACCTCTCACCGCTGGGGGGGGAGAGACCCCGCCATCCACGCTCCCCTTCTCCCTCCCCCCTGCCTGGCAGAGCTCTACGTGGCTACCCTCCTCCCCCCCCCGCTGCGGTTATTCCCACCCGGCGGGGGGACAGGGGGACTGACCTGCACCTCGGTCTCCGGCGGCCACTCGGTGTTGATGAGCAGGTCGTAGAGGATATTCTCCTCCTCTTCCCCACTGACATCGGCGGCCGCCTCCTCCTCCTCCCAGCTCCCCCGGGCAGCGGCCATACTCAGCCCGGACCCGAACCGCTGCTGCAGCCGCTACGGCGCCCGGCAGCGGACAAACCTCACACTCCTCCCAGTGGGCGGGGGGAGGAAGAGAGAGGTGTTTAACACTTTCCGCTCTGCTGCTGTCTGCGTAGAGCAAGTTGGGCTTGCCCAAAAGCCATAGAGAGATGAGGGCAAAATACTTTCCAGAGGTCCCAGCATGGCCAGGTCCTTAAAGGTATTTAGACCCCTACTTCTAATTTCATTGGGAGTTAAGGGTCTGAATACCAGATACCTTTCAGGAGCTTGGCCTCAGGCCCCAGTGTATCAGCAGGGCTTTGCTTAGGCATAGAGGTCTACCACCCCCATGGTCATGTTACAGGATCAGCACTCTAGATTGCAAAATCATTGGGACAGGTAGCATTAATTTAGGAGAAAAACACAAATAAGTTAATAAATGAAATGGTAATTTAAAAAGACAATTGTGTGTATAGTATTTTTCGATAATGAAGACTTCTTAGGACAGAACGAAAATGAGCTCACACCTCACTGCTAATCTTACTTTTTATTTTTAGCATGATTTTAATAACCTCTTTTTTTAATTTGTAGTTATCCGTGTGGTCTAGTTTTAGATACTGACAAAAGTGTGAAATTAGAAGACCTAGCATTCTGTGCTGTTAGATAGCTTGTGTTAAACATTGAAGAAATAGTTCCGTTTGAGAAGAAATTACTACTGATTAATAATTATTTATTTTGCTGAATATTTTTTAGTTGAATAATGTTTAGCAAGGTAAAATGGTAACATCAGCAGTGCATCAGTCCAATGTTCATAGTTTGCAGGAACTATATGAAGTTCACAGTAAATGTTTCCTTCAGAGCTACAGGCTCCAATCTGTCAAGGAGCTCTGCAAGGGCTTCACATGGACACTGCATCTTTAAAAAAAAATAATTGCATGAGTATCATATCTTATGATCCAAAAGCAAGGCAGAATATGATGATAGATAGATTAGATAGAAAATGAGCTAATCACTGTAATGTAATAATGTAATTACCACTGTAATAAGAGAAACCAGAAAATAATTAGCATCATACCAACGAACTGTATTTAACTGATCTGATCTGAATATAACTGCAAAGATACAGCAGAGATTAAACTGATGCCCCTTTGAACCTAGATTCCATGTCCTTTGGTTACTATTAAAAGACAGCTCCCAAACAAAGGACCC